>NC_135774.1:8464118-8540667 GCF_028453695.1 Augochlora pura | reverse complement strand
TAAGTATTTTAGGGGTTAATGTTTTACAGTCAAAGTGTTTTTACCACTTCGAATTATTTCGTTTTTATTATTGTATATTTTATTAGATATTTTACTACGTAATTTGTTTTTCTTTATGTATTCTATTACGTATTTTATTATGTAATTGATTCTCATTTATGTACCCAAATTTCTGTGTTTTAAAAATTATAAAAACAGACGAGAATTGCCTGTTTATAACTCATTACTTATTGTACTTAATATTATAATTAAGCGGCAATAAGTAATTGTTGTAACTGCAATAACTAACGAATTATAATCGTTAGTGATTAATCAGATTACTGTTTGCCGAATTATTATTAATTAGTTATAATAGCTAACGAAGTATAGTCAGTAATCTTTAATCAGATTATTTTCTAACTAACTGTGATTTCAGTCAATGCAAATGCACAACAATTATATAAAAATATCTTTTCTTTTTTAACTATTATAATAATTTGAAAATAATGTACCAGTATCATAGAAATTTTCCAATGTCTCCACAGTTCCATAATTGATTAGCTAAATATTTATATAAATTATGCAAATAAATTGTTATCGACAAAATTTTATAAATAAAAAGTTATTATCGCGAATTGTTTCTACGAATTATATTAATGCAAACGTTGCAACTAACTCATATGCTCGTAACGTGAATCTAACTGCGATAATTATTTAATATTCTCCCAATACTGTTCACCGAATTGTTTTCTTATTTGTACTGTAATTAAAAAGTTGTTCTACGCATATTTTATACCTTGTAGTCATGCTAAAACTGCTCCTTAAGCGTTCTTATTGAAATTTATAACATGAGAACGTCTGTCAAAAAAGTTTCACAGCCTACGTTTTATACATAACCTATTAAATAGTTCCGTTACGGTTTCGATCACTGATTAAAATTGAAATTCCGATTCTATTGTCTGCTGAAACAGATTATTTATTATAATTTCTTAGTCAGACGAATAGTGCACTTATGCACCGCATATCTCATTTGTTTATGCTGTTTTAATATGAAAATTAGGTGTGAAAATTGTCACACAGTGCGTACTTGTTTACTTTCGGTTATTTATATTGTACCATTGTTTTTTGATGGAACTATATTAATCCTAATACAAAATTATTTATAATAGCTTTTTGACATCGAATATGTTAGTCATTGTAGATCATTAAATTACAGAAAGTTTTCAAATCTTATTGTGAGACGAACGTTACCTATTTTTGCAGGTAAATTGATTGATTGTTTTTTTTAGAAGATCATTTTTGACAAGTTGTACGGAGTTTTGGAAAATCGAAAACGCTATAAAAGCATAGAAACTGTAGCCTATTTATGAGTTTATATCAGAAAGGATATTATTCAAGACTATGATATTGATTACACTAGAATTGCCACGAAAACGAGATAGTTGAACACTTACAAATATTCTGTTTAAATATTAATAGCATAAAGTGCGAATTACAAGTAATACAGCATGCAAGATAGAATTTAGTATACTACAAATTGAGCTATCGTCTTCTTGAAATTCTTGTAACAAGCTTTTTACAGTCTTGAAATTCTTGTAACAAGCTTTTTACAGTATTGAAACTATTTATGATAGATAACAAGAAAAATGAACAGCAATAAAACTCCTATTATTATAGTACGAAAATTAACTATATATCACAGCAATAATTCTATCTAATTATCATACTCATACGATGAATTCTAGTAAGAAATATCAACAAGATCAACAAGATTAAAATTATCATTTTATAGAGTACTAACAACCATCAAGTATACCAAAAGAAATACAATTCCCCGTGCTATAACAAAACTGTAATAAATGGAGATAATGGAATGAATTTCCAGCCAATGAATTCAGAATAAACAGAGAATCGTAACAGCAGTAGGAAATCTGCGTCTTCGAAGCCGGCAACGCTACGTTTCATGTGGCAAATTCATTCCGTCAATCACACCTTATCAAAACATAAACCAAATTCGTATAATTCGCTTTTGATTACGTCGCGAACATCCATCACGCTTGTAATTTGATTTACATGATTACATTTAATTTGGAAAGAAGCATTTGCGCGTGAAAGCAGGATAGAAATTTAAAGTCACGCGAACAACTAATTCGCCAATTTACGGGTGATCGTGCCGGCGAACGGTTTACCGTCAATTTCAATGCCTCTCTAATGAGTCGAAAACACTCGGAGACGGTAATTCTGTTAAGCATGTAACCACTCTGAACAAGAGAGAGAGAGAGAGAGAGAGAGAGAGAGAGAGAGAAGGAAAAGGCGTGTACCATTATAGAAACGAAGAAGCAAACAAAGCCGACGCAACGAGGGAACTAGAATTTTCAAACGTAAACGCGCCGCAGACCAATTAATTGAGAATTGCAGACGTATCGATGGATGTCGTCGTGATTGATGATCAAGATACGAAAAGCTCGATAACTTATCACGAATCGATCAACGTAATTAATACACTGCCGTGGTTACGGGCGCCACATCGTAATTACAAGGATAGGCAAAACAGACGCGGGGTATTATTTTGTCGTATATACAGCTGCCGCAAAGATTGCAATCAATTTAACCGCGCCGCGGAAGAAAGCGCGTTACCAGGCACTCTGATTGGCCTAACCGCCTCGCCGGCGTTCGTTTCGCTGAGCCAACAAGGGCCCGCGCGAACACCGTGCGTTATCTTCCGCGTTTCCTTCGCGCCGAGATTCTCGCGGCGAAGGCATTCGGGTTGGCTTCGGAGAGCATTTTTTCTGAATAGTAATTTCGGGTTAATTGGCACGATCGAGCGATGGCTCGTCATGTAGATAATTGGCTCTTAAACGTTTAGATGACAGGAGGTGCTTTGTTTTACTGCTGTGTCAGGTTTTCGTCGAGAATTAATGTTTCCATTTTATACTCTGTCGATTTTGAAGATTTTCTGCGTTTGACGATTCGAGAAATATTTATTATGCTATGTTTTATTAAATTATTCTAACTAATATTTTCCAAAAGTTTTAATTAAATCGTGTTTAAGTAACTGGGAACAGTTAAACGGAGTTATATTTGAAAATCTATGCAATTTTTAGAATATTCTAGGTTTATTTAGAAAGTAAAAGAATGACGATGTTTCAAATGTTTAAAAATGTACTGAAATGTTGTAAATTATTAGACAATTGATGTTTCAATTTCCATCCATTATTTGCCATAATGTGGTATTGTATTGAGTTGTTCCTCTTTTATAATCAAAAAGATCATGCATTGTTATTTGCAAATCTTCACGCGTTATAGTAAATTGTCTTTTTCAAATATTATAAATACGTAGTTAATTACACCGATCCCAAGTTACGAGATTTATTTCAAACTCGTATAAAAATGTTGGCGTGTATATATTGTTTCAATAATAACCTAACAATGACAAAATTGCATTTATAATACATGCATAAATCAAGAAGCTTTTCAACAAATTTTTCACACAAAGATTCTTATAATTTCAATAATAATAAAAACAGGAATTAAAAAGCTGTCATCTCAGTGTAAAAGTTCTATTGTCAGCACAAGTGATAAAAAGAATTGAATGTTAAAATATTATAAAAATGATTGTGTAAGTTTGACGGTTGCAGAAATGTTAGTTATTCGATATTTATCAAAAAATATTAAATTCCACCGCCAACGATCCCACGAAATGTTTCCAAAATTACCAAGGACTGTAATTTCCAATGACATTGTTTAAACAACTTCAGCAAATTACGAGTCATCTTGTAAAGTATTATGCAAATATGTTTTAACGACTGTAGGCCCCAAAAATTCGGCGCAGGTTCCTGAAATTACTATGTCGCAACACGAATAAGTTCGATTGAAAGGTTAAACATATTCAAGTTGTAAGAATGCAGGTATGACTCATTTGAAATGCGCGTAGCATGATTATACAATAGATCGATTGTAATTCCGCACTTGGAATCAATACATCGTTGGAGAAAATATTTGTACGGCGCTCTGTTATTTAGAAAACAAAATTACTTCTTCGAAGTGTAGATTCTACGATTATACTCTCTAATTTCACACTTGTTTGATAAATAAGATATTTATCGCAATCAAACATAATTACGTTACATGCAAATAATTTATGCTAATAATAATTACTCGAATTACTATACTATAGTAGAAATAAGTTTCTTAATGCACATGCATGCAACACGATTATCTAATTAATCGAACATAAATGCATGAATAAAGTAAAGAAAAATCGATCAATCGATTAACTCAAGAATTTGTTATAGACAACTGATAAGTTACAAGCCAAATAAATAGCGTTGAAAAGATAAAGATGTTCTATTTGCAAGAACCCAGTTATTAGTAAATGAAAGTGCATGCAATATGATCGTATAATTAACCCTTTCCACTGGAATGTCTCTACCTACTATAATTAAACCGCGTTAATTATGGTAATTGTAAAATCAACAATGTTTCTTTCGAAATAGATACAAAAATAAAATCTTCATAATGACTAAAAGAAAAGAAAAATTAGTATAATGAATAACAGAAAATAAAGTCGGTATACTATATAAAAGAAAAGAAAGTCTCCATAATAAATAAAAGAAAAGAAAACGTGTATCACAAATAAATGAAAACAAAATCTGTAAAATAAATAAAATAAATCCTGTTTTAATAAATAAAAGAAAAATCAAATCCGTACTAATGAAATCAAATTTTCTTTAAACAATAAAATTACTTCCAGCGTTCTATCGTTTTAGACATTCATAAAGCGTTACATTAACGTTCGAGTTTTAAATATAATAAGCTGGCCAACGATCCAAATGCAAGGGATTAATTAAATAAAATTCCACACTACGTGAATAAATAGAGAAGCCCTCCGACCATAACCGCGCTCATTCCACCGGAATACTCGGCCGCCTCCGACGATGGAACAAAGACTCCCGTATCAATCTCCCGTTCGCAATTCAATTCCATCGATTGTCATCGCCTACGTCTCGGCCAGGAAACTAAGCGTCGGCCGGCGCGACGATAAAACCCGGTCCGGTCCAATCAGAAGCGAATCGAAGCACAGCGATAAATCAGCGCGGCAATCACGATCGTCCGCTTACCTATGGTCCCTGAGGTGATCCTGCCGTCGGAAGGCCTTTCCGCAAATGTCGCAAGAGTACGGTCTCTCGTCGGTGTGGGTTCTCTCGTGGATCAGCAGGTTGTAGCTCTTGGTGAACTGCCGGCTGCAGAACTTGCATATGAACTGCTTCTTCGGCCTGGAGGCCCTGCATGTCCTGGGTATGCTTGACTCGACGGAGGTGGTGGTCGCCTGAAGCGGCGACGACGAAGACAGGGACGAGGAGGAGGACGACGAGCAGGCGGACGACGAGGCCGGTGACGTGAACGAGGTGGCGATCTGCGTCAAGTTCGTCGACTGTGACGCGTTGCTGTTGACGGTGCCGGCATTGGCCCGGTTCCCATCCGCTATCCGTCGCAGGAGTGTCTCCTGGTTCGAGGACGTCGTCGCGACGGAGGTGTCTCTGAGCAAAACTTCCTGTTCCTCGAGCAACGCCAGGTTCTCCTCGGGGTCCTCGATGAAGTCCAAGCGACCCTCGTCTTCGTCCTCCTGGAGCAGCCTCTCCGCCGCTAGGTGGTCGTTCTTAGACGGCGACCCGGACGCCAGCGGGTTCTCCAGGGCCACGTTAATCGGCGAACACCTCTGATTCCCGGCGCCGGCCAGTCCCGTCTGGGCGACACCGGGCGCCGCACTGCTCGCGTGAAGACGATGAAGGGTCAAGTACGTCTCCAACGCCTGGAGGTTCAAGGCGGCGGCGGCGGCGTGTCCGGGCGGAAGCAGCGCTGCTCTCTGGAGCGCGGCGAGCAACGCTCCTTGGAGACCAAGGGCCACGCTCTGTAACGTGAAGCTAGGCAGAGCCGCATCGGTGACACTGGCCACGTCTCGCAATTCCGCGGCGGTCGGCGTGGACGTCGACGAGGAGGACGGCACCATCACGGCGCCCCGCTCTTGGTCCTGCTCCTGCTGTTGCTGTTGCTGTTGCATCCTACCCCTCTGCTGGACTTGTCCTGGGTCAGGGGCTGCCGACGTGTTGCCGGCACCATTGGCGGGGGTTGTCGATCGGCTCTGGCCAGCTCCGGCGTTGTGTCACTTGGGTAAGTCCGATTCCGTTCACTAGCCGGTCAACGGGTCCGGGTGCGATGCACCGGGCCTCATGCTCGGCTCTTGCCACGCTCGAATCGCGAGATATCGCGAGGGGATGTCCGCGGCAGGGTGGACGAAGGAGGAAACGGCAAAGAGAAAAGACGCGTGCGATGCTGGCGGTGCGGAGGCGCCCCGACGACTGCTCCTGCCTCTCGCTGCTGGGCACTGCTCGTGGAGACACCTGGTGGCAGGTATCCGAGGCGAGCTGGGACCGTCCGCGCGGAACGGGCCCCGGATTCTGGAGAGAGAGCCCCACAGCTGGCCCGCAATTGCTCGCCGTTTCAGCGTAAACGGCGTCGTTCGTAATCTCGCGTGTACGCGTGACTGCGTGCGTAGCTGCACGCGTGCGGGGCCTGCGTTACCGGACCATAGGGGACAACCCCTGATTCCTCCTCCTCCTCCTCCTCCTCCTCCCCCTCCTCCACCTCCTCCTTCTTCTTCTCTTTCTCCTCCTCTTTCTTCTTCCTCGTCTTCCTCTTCCTCTTCATCTGCTTCTTCTTCTTCTTCTTCTTCTTCTTCTTCTTCTCCTCTTCGCCATCTCCTCCCATTCCTCTGCCTCCTCCTACACCCTATTCTACCTCGTACCCTCCCCCTCTCGACCGCCCCAAACTGCGTTATGATTTAATTCTTCTGCCGCTGGGAATTATGAAGCCGATGCACCCGACGCTTTTATGGATTGCCACCATCGGGCCGTTTCGGACGCGCGGCACCTTTTTTTCGTCGTTTCTCGCGCAGTCTCGTCGCGGTTCTCGGAAACCTGATGACGGGTTTAGAGGGATTAGCGCGCACCGTCGCGCCCGCTCGCTCGCGATCACGGTCTCCTCGTGATTTATCCGGCCTGGAGAACCTCGATTAGAACTGATACGACGAGGTTTAAGTATGATGATCGTACGAATTAAGGGCAATCTGGTTTGCCACGCTGAGATAACTGCGACTTTTACGGTTTCGTTTCACGAGAATTGCGAGTTGAACTTTCTCAACGCTTTAGGGGGGACGGGGTGCCACTGAACGTTTAGACAGTGCAAATAAATGTTTGTATTAACGAAAAAGTCTGTTAACATTCTGTTTATGAAATCCATCAAAATGACGGGTTTTTTTCATTTTTTAATTTACTATTATTCATATTGTGAAGATACATTTATGAGTTATTTATTTAATATGTCTGTTGCTTGCGGTAAACATTACAAGAACTGTCATTGAAAATTGGGAATAAATGTCTTATTGTTACTATGATATAGTTACTATTACTAATATAATGTTACTATTATATTATAAAGTAATATAAAACTGTTGATAGTGCTCTGTAAATCTAGATTTAATATTGCTATTAATTGTACACATATTTTCGGTGAGTATTACTATCGACTTATGGAAAAAAAGAAATCGAAAATTGCAAGTTTATTATGCCAGCCAATTACAATTTTCATAAAAACAATAGTATTCTCTGTTTAGTAAATGAGTCTATCTAACTAGTTTTCTAGATTCAAATCATTTAGTACAATTTTTAAAAGGTTATTCCTGCGTAAAAGATGCTCGAATATTTTGACGAGTGACTGTACAGGTAAAAACATAATAATGTCACGTCAGGTGAAGACACGTGAACTTGCGTGACATTGGAAGAATATGAGCCCGTGTATTTTTATTGTTTCAAATCTGTTAGTAACAAATCAGGATTACATGACGCTGTTCATACGTGAATGGATTTCACGTATTATTTTTCCTATGACTTCACGCGAAGTCACGTGACGTGATATTAGTACGTTTCTACCTTAAATGCTTCTACCAATGCTTCGCTTGTGCATTGTTTTAAGAAGTGAAGGACAATGGTCTACCGTAAAGTTCATCCGTTTATGTCATCGCAGTAACATTTGCTATCGTCACGCACGTCTAACGCCAACTGTGCAAAAGAATCGTTGTTGAACGTGTACGTGACGAGTGATTGTGGAAATGTTAAATTAAGTTGTCTAATTAATAATTATTAAACTGGAATTCTTGTACCATAAATTAATAATGCAAATAGAGTCTTATTTCAGCACACTCACATTTCTCAAAACACGTGCAATTTTTTAAATGCGTGGGACAATATAATAAACAAATACGAAAAAAATATATAATAGCACTCTTATTTTATTTTTATAATAAGTAATCTTTTATTCGACGAAAAAAACTTTTCTTTATTTCAAAATTTTTGTAAAACAACCTATGACTGAAATATGCATAGAAATTCGCAGTACATTGACAGTAGTTTAATAATAGTTTGTTGAAAAGAATTGAATTGAAAATAAAGATATAAACGATGAGTTATAAGAATCATCAAAATACAAAACGACATTCGTCATTTTTTACACGATGATATAGACAACCGTCAATTAATGCAAACACTCAATTCACACAACAGGTTCATAATTCGTTACGCAGATTATTATTACGCAAGGACTATTAATATTTATTATTGGTTTTATGCGGGGTTTTATGCGGTTATGTCATCTGCGAATTTATGAAGTCCAAAAGGACAGCTGCTGTATATTAATAAAAGTGGACGGTCTTTTGAATTTATTTTTACTGGAAGACATCTGTTAGTAAACAAAAGAAATTGTTCTCTCTCTCTCTCTCTCTCTCTCTCTCTCTCTCTCTCTCTCTCTCTCTAAGCTCTACATCAAATAAACTATAAATAGAAAAATTCGTAATTTATTTGTAACATTGGAATTGCAAATAAGAGTAATATTATTTATATTTAAATTATGCGTATTGAACATTACTTTCATCGAACCTTAACTTGAAAAATATTATTCCTTGCCCAACCAATATTGATTTACTTATGAATCATGTTTCAAGCTTAGCCAGAAGACCGGTTTTATCCTCCTCATTACTACTTCATATTTAAAATATTACATTAGGTGGTATTAAATAATATTAATATTTTCTAGACAAGTAGGATGATGTTTAAAGTTGCAATAAATAGTTGCGAACTAAGTTTCTTGCCTACAACACGAATTTATTAATTCTACTTGAAAATGTTTTTCTTTTGATAAAAAAAATCACTTTCGTACAACAGGGAAAGATAAAGGAAAGTAACATGTGTTATGTAATTGATTAAACTATGTTTTGTATATGTTTTTAAGATTAATATACATGCAAATATAAAGGTCATAATAAATCATTGTTAGTTTGCTGTATCGTTGTTTTCGATCTGCTCATCGGAGATTCATCTATTAATTACATTCGATTAATGATTTAATATCTATGATTTAATATTTATAATAAGATATATATAATATAATATTCTCAAAGCTTGCACTGCTGTCGTCAGTGATACCAACTCACACAGATCACTTTCTAGTCACTTTAATACTAAAACACCATACTTGTAACATCATTTTCAGAGAAATTGTTTCAAAATGATCGAAATTGTAAAAATGCTTTTCCATATCTTGATCAAGATACTTTTCCGTATCGCGTGCTGCAAAATTGCAGAATGTCTCGATAAATTCGGTCTTGTTGTTTCTACAAGGCAAAATACACTTTACGTTTTTAAATCTGTTTCAGACATGATGAATAATTTAATTGAATGATGTGTACTTTAACAACTTATCGTATATTGTATAATTCAGTCGAATATATCCGTTTCGATAGTTTTCTTCTGGTCGAGTAGACTTCCCCCACCACTCAATTCTCTATAATCAATAAGATGAACAAATTAGAAGTATTGTTGATAATCTTTGCAACAATTATATGGATACAGTTCTAATGAATCTAACTTTAAAATCAATATCATTGACATTAAAAAAGTAATTAAATTACAGAAAGAATATTTTCTGAATTTCTTTTTTCCTTTAATAACATTGACAGAATGAAAATAGTTTAATCATATTCTTCAATTATTTCAATTTTGTCTGCTGTTACAAAGTGCACCTGCTCATTTTTGATCGCGTAAGAAAAATACGGCATAAATTGGAGTCCGAGTATAATACGTCACTCTAATACGTAGACTTGGTTTCTGTACAAAATAAAAACTGTTTGTATTAATCACAAAAAACTGGATTTATTGAAATGTTTACACAGTTTTCTATTTGTCATAAATAAATAATATTATATAATAACGCATAATAAGAAACTCGTGGTATGATGTTGATTCGATCATTACCCGTAACAAAAATTTTATGGCATTAACGACATTAAAATAACAAATAAGATTCTATAATTTTAATCGGTTAGATAGGGTCACAGCGTAAAACTGTTCGGACGCAGTAAAAATTTAGATTTCCGTGGCTGGAAGGCGGCCGGGAAGTGTCCCCCGCGTGCGTTGGCTCTGGAATCTCGTCGCGGAGACATGAATGCTCGCGCAGGCGACACCCTGTTCGCCGGTAAGGCTTCCTGCTTGGATTTTTCGCGGCTGGAATAGATTTTCGCGGACCTTGTACGGCGTTTCATTCAATTACACGGGGACGGTTAGAGCCCGAAGGTTAAATCGGTTTCTATCCGGCGACGTATCGGTAAATCTCCGTGCTTCTGTGTTCGCGACTATCATTAAAACGTCGCGAATTAAGAATTACGAGGTACTTACGTAACATACTGTGAGCTGTGAAAGTAATGAACGGCAAATTCAAGCACGGCGTGTGTCACCGGCGCGATACGTGCGTCTGGCAATAAACAATGTAAATACGACGTTGGTTGTTCCCTCCGCGCCCGAGAGACGTTCGTTCGGCTCGTACGTTCGTTTCGCGCGTTCGCAGTCGAAATCGAAGAATACACTGTCACCGCGATAGAAACGTGCGAAGGGCGAAATAGAGAAGCAAAAGTAAAAGCGACGGGGAAATTGTTTATTCGGTCGTAAATCATTCGAGCGGGCCGGTACCGTTATACGCGGTTCGGCTGTGTTACGCCATCACGGCTGAGTTTCCTCGTGCTGGTGACATAAAGCTTGTAATGGCCGGTCGGAAAAACTGCGAACACGCGTAAGGGCTTGGGGTTTTCTGTTTTATAGGGATTCGTAACGACGTACTAACAGAAGGGAATTGAAGATGTCGGGTTAAAAGGGTTTTTAGCGAATTGTCGGACGGAAATGTTTACAATCCGCGGTAATGTTTGCACCTAGCTCGAGGAGATGCAACAAGGTGTGCTTTACGAATGAAAGTGGTAACGGTAGCAATTGATTTATAGTTTTATAGATACGGCTTGAGCTGATGTTTATACCCTTTTTCAAGTTTGGAGGGAAAGTTCTGAGGAAGTTCGATGACCTGAATATCCACGATGCGTGTATCGCGTATAAATATTTGTTTCTAAATTAAATTCAAATTATAAATGTAATGTTATGAATTATTAATTTTTTAGTGCTTCATTTTATGAACTGAATTATTCTATTCTAGTTTTGTTAATATAATTTAATTTTAATCATTGTAAAAAGGATTGTATTTATTAATTTGCAATTGAAATTCACTGTTCCAAAGTTGATTTCGCAAACGTGATAAAATAAATTAAATAAATGACATTTTTAATAGAATAAAACTTGAACGAAGAAAACGAAGTAAAGATTTAATGCACATTGTTCTTATGTAAATTTTAACTTATATTCCGTGTACACTATAAAACAAAGATATTTACTGTTGCAGGATTTTTTAAATTAGATCCTCACTGAAAGGAATTACTTTGTTAACACGTTGAATAGTATGCGAGCTATACTTAACTCGTGCTGCGTCTGGTCAAAGTGGTGAGTTAAATGTAGCTCCATCCATAGATTGGATTCTACGTTCTATGGGTTGAATAGGCTCCCGCAAGTTATACGTAATTTACATACATAAATCGAGGAAACCATTTTCCATGTTCATATATTGTGTAAACACTAGTAAATCTGTTGTCAATTTCAAATGAAATCGACACAAGATAATCACAGTATCGTAGCACCACAATGCACATATTTATTGTCTAATATTTCATTCGAATAATTTATACATAATATGCATTGTCAATAATTCGCGCTCCTCAACGTCGCTGTACGTGTCAAGGCTCACTCGTACGATGAATACATATTTAACATATAATATTAAGGGTATTTCTGTATTGTCAGTTTGATATTAACAGTATTTTAGTATTGTCAATTTAATGTTAACGACACTTCAGTATTGTAGATATAATATTAATCATATTTCAGTATTGTTAATATGATATTAATAGGCACCACTAAAATAATTCTATTGCGTTGCAAAATAATTTTTCTAACAATAAGGTTTATATTTAAAAAATTATCAAGTAGTAAAACTGTTGGTAGGAGTCACAAGAAATAAATTTTGTATGCATAAAAATTTATTCTGTTAAATAGAATGGAAATACCACAAACCAAAAAAATTATTACAGTTTTACAGTTAAAATGGCTCCGAGTGCAAAGGGTTAACAATATTACAAATATTTCATATTTAGAGGTTTAGCGTTAACCGTTTCACGTGTAATTACGAATCAAACTCAATATGGAGGTTCCATGTATAATGTTTATAATAGTAACATAAGTACATATAATAATAAAAGTACATGTAAAAATACGAGAAATAATAATTTCCTCTTTCTGATAGGAAAATTATTGAAGATAAAGGAGTTTAATCGATGTAAATGTAAAGAAAATAGAACGCTGAGGGGTTAATCTTTGTGCATCCCCCATTTTTGTAACTTAACTCGTTTCTTGGTGTAGAATTAACACAATGATGGAAAATCAAAGAGAGAATTAGCCCTTAATAACGAGGATCTGTCAAAACTTCATTCGCCACACATAAATAATTATAGAAGAAGAATGTAACAAAACTTGGAACACAACAATAGAACAGCATGGAACACAACAATAGACAATGTTAACTTGATAAAAGATAAATATACTTTCTTGACTAAAGCTAGGCCACAGCAGATGCACACACAAATATCTGATTAAGAAAACTCAATTATGCATATGTGGCAAATCACAGTTGATCATAGTTATAAATAATTATGATAAGTTACCAAATTACTTGCTGGTACACTAAATTATTGTCTATATCTGAATCGTCTTCGAACCTAAGTCGTTCTATTGCTAACTCTCCGCCGGCAAGCTGGATCTTCAAGTACTCTGGCAAAATATTCTTCTTCGAATATCATCGGAGCTATCTGGTTCTTCTACCTACGAAACCTCAGTCACCAATTGTACATTATAATAGAAATTACAATAAGAGTATCTATTAGAGATCTTTCAAATTCTTTTGAAGCCTAGAAGAATATTTGTTACAAATTATCCGTTATTAATAAATTCCTACATAATCCCTATTCATTATATGATAACCTTCACTTTAATGTTTAAATATTAAGCATAGATGGGTTAGGTTTAATTCCAATGTCAATAATGTACATATTTAGCAGATTATGTACCAAATCTTCCTATCGAACTAATCAACATGATTAGTTTCTGACTTTTTCTTTTACAGACACTGAAACACATACTAATTGGTCGATAAACTGTTCTACTGTAGCACATATTATAGTAAGAATTCATCTAAGTTTAAGTATATCAAATCTCGTCATTGTTGTGAAACGATTTATATATGTTCTTAATCCTTTGAGGCACAGGATTTCAGAGAATAAATAGATAAAATAATAAATATTAGTCGCACGGAAATTTTATTGCGATTCAAATTAAACAAAATTGGTATATTTTGGTTAACAAAGAACTCGCATAACATAAAAGCAGAATAAAATAATAACTCAATTGAATTTATTGTTATAGGATGGGACTTAAATAGTCCCACCGTGTCGTACGGATTCATAAATGGTACTCATTTAACACATTCTTTCTTCAAAGAAAAACAAAGCTTTTGCTTGTAACAATTTATGAATCTGTAGCGACATATTGAAACTTGCCAACACATAGGAACACATTTATAACAATCGTCGATGGTATTATCAACTGCTTTAGGTACGTAACAGGAACATTTTTAATCCCACCGTGTCCCAAAGAGATAAATGAAACATAATTGGTATACTTTCATTAACGAAGGAGTAACGTAATATAAAAGCATAACAAATTAATAATTCAATTGGATTTGTTATTATAAGATGAGACTTTAACAGTCCCACCTTGTCACGTGTGTTCACTAATGAACACAGGTGTCACGAATGAACAATAATAAGAGTTGGGCCTAGAAATGCCCCACCATACATCAAAAAGGTGGCACATTTTTATTCGTACCATGCCCTAAAGAGTTAAAAGATCCAGGTCGCCGTCCGCGTTAGTAAAGAAGACACCTTGCCGCTGGAGGTTTATGCCATAGTTACCCCAAACTCATCGTTTCACTGACCCCGAAATTCCCATCAGCAATAGTAAAATGTCAACCACGGCAGAATCATAAATTTCCGTGTCCGAAAATAACTAAGAAGCGTGTATTATGGTCGAAAGTCCTTTATCAAACCAGACCAATTCATCCCGAAGCAGATACCATACCCATAGCTCCAGTTCGCAGCCAGTCCAGGGTGGTTGTCCATCGGTCGCGGGACATCCGCGGCTCAGCGCGCCGGCTCGGTGTTTCGACTCGGCTGCAAAGCCGCAACAATTTACGACGGCAATTAATGCGCGCGAGTAAACCGTGTATAGCGCCTATAGTTAGCTGCCTCTTCGGCGCGACGAGCCGCGCAACGAGAAAGAAAGACGGACACGTTCCCTGCACGCGCTGTACCGCAGGAAGGAGCGAGCCGGATGAGCATCGGGAATCCGAAGATGAAGTGAAAGAGTCCGACGAAGAGGAAGAAGAAGAGGAGGAGGAGGATGAGGAGGAAGGAGAGGATGAGGAGGAGAAAAGCTACGGGAAAAGAAGACGGAACGGACGTACGAGGGAACAAGAGCAACAGAGAAATGACTCGGGGAAGGAGAGAGAAGAGAGAAGCAGAAGAGAAAGAGAGAAAGAGAGAAAGAGAGGAGAAGAGAGAAAGAGGAGGAAAGGGAGCAAGAGAAGGAAAGAGAGTAAGAGAAGGAAAGAGAGTAAGAGAGGGAAAGATAGAGAAGAGAGAGATGAAAGAAAAGAGAGGAGAGAGAAAAGAGCGAAGGGAGACAAAGAGAGACGGCACGGGAGAGAAGAGAGGCGAGCCGAGGCAGACTAAATAATATTATAGGTGGTGTTCTCACGGTCCCGGGACGCCCGCGGGCCAACTCGTCACCCCCTCCGCCCCTTCCTCGTCTTCTTATTCTCCTCTCCTCACGGCCCACCTCGTACCTTACCTCTTACTCCCCCGCGCGTGAGTTTCGCCCACGCCGGGGCCCCACGGAGTCGTCAGGCCACGTGGGAGGGAGAAAGAGGGCCCGAGCGACCGGGAACGAGTATGGACGACAACGGACGAAGGGTCAGGGTTCAGCTCGCGCTCGCTGACCGTCACCGTGGACGGTTTTCTTTCTCTTTTCGGCTCCGTTCCCGTTCCCCTTCCCTTCTACTTACTCGCTTCTCCTCTCGCCTCTTCTCTTCTTCCCTTCTTATCTTCTTCTCTTCTTCTTGGTCTCGTCTCTTCTCTCTTCTCTACCCACTGGGCCCTCTTCATCTTCTTCCATCGAGCCACTCTTCCCGGCTGACTCCCTTTGATTCCTCGCTCCTCGTGATCCACGTATTCCACTGACTCTCTTCTCTCCTCTCCCTTCGATGTATCGGTCGGGCGAACTCCCTCTCTCCAACTCAGATTTCTGTCTCTTTTCTCTCTTTTCTCGATACTTTCTTTCTCCATCTCTTTTACTATTTTCTCTATTTTTATGATACCTTTTATATTTTTCTCTACTTTCTTGATACTTTTTCGTCTTTTTTATCCGTTTTATTTTTAATTTTCTTAATACTCTTTCTCTCTTCCTTTCTTTGTTCTGTCCTTTCGCCGCTCTTCAATACCTTCTCTCACTTTCTTTTGTCCTCTCTGTATGTTTTCACTACCTTTTTTCTCTTTCCTTCTTTCTCTAACCTTCCTCTATTTCTTTTTAAACTTCCTCCGTTTCTCTCTTTCTCCTTCCTTCTTCATTTGCTTAAAATTTTTTCTCTTTTTTTCTTTTCTTCTCTCCCTCTTTTCTCTGTCTCTAACTCTTTATCAATCAGTCTTTATCTTTCTTTCTTTCGCACTTTTCTCCCTGACTCTCTCTCTCTCTCTCTCTCTCTCTCTCTCTCTCTTTCCCTGTCACTGTAATTTCTTTTCCTTTTTCTGTCTTCTTTCTTCTTCTCTTTTCTCTCTCACTTTCTCTCTCTCTCTCTTTCTTCCTCAATTTTACTTTTGTCCCCTCTTTTTCTTTATCCTTATATCTATGAAGAGTACCAATTACAGAATCCTCATAAGTTTTTGCAGGAATGAAAAATAAGATAAGGCTCGAAAATATCGCACGCATTCATTTCAAGCATCCATTGCAATGTTCAATTGATTATATTATGGTCAATACATTGTATTAACATTGAACCTATCACGGTCAAAATGACCGGTTTCTGGTTTTACAATATTACACAAGCTTTAAAAGACCTCTTTGTTTGAATAAATTACATTATTGTAGCAAGCTTTATGATTAAAACTTGACAGAGTCGAAACGAATTTTATCTTCTCACTCTTACGAGGCAATACACAACAATGCATACAGAATCACTTCTCGGTAGGTTTAGTGTTAAGCGAATTGAATATTATATATTTTAAAGCGCTTTTTCACTTTAGTGTCGTGTCTGTAACAATATCTGCCCTTCGCTTTGTCTTGTTTTTATCGAAATGGGCCTTACTTTCTCTATTCCTCTCTTTCTCTCATTCTCTCTCCCTCTTTACCTCTCTATCTCTCTCTATCTCTCTATCTATCTCTATTGCTCTCTAAGTGCCGATCTATTTATCTATCTCTCTAGCTATCTCTATCTCTCTTTAAGTACCTATCTATTTATCTATCTCTCTATCTCTCTATCTTTCTTCACTTGCTTCTTCTTCTCTCTCTCTCTCTCTCCCCCCCTCTCTCTCTCTCTCTCTCTCTCTCATGATCTGTCTTCTCCTCATTTTCTTCCCACACTTTCCTCCGGCACAGTTTTCTCCGGGCAGATAGTATTTACCGACTTCTGAGAGATTTTCGCGTACGTCCAACGCTCGAGGCCCCGCGCGTCTTCGCGCCAGCACGATTGACGGGCCGTGCTTGGTTAATTAAGTTGCTCGACGATGGTATCAAGCACTCTCTCTCTCTCTCTCTTTCTCTCTCTCTCTCTTTCTTTCCCTTTCTCTAATTTTCTCTCTCCTCCTCTGTTTTTCTGTCTTCTACACTCCTCTACTCTTGCAATCTCTTTTTTTCCCGCTTGACCGGGCCCAAGCGATCGCAAGAAGCTCTTGACACGCTTTCCAGGGGAACGAGATGGATAAATGGATCCGAGGGTGTGTGAATGAAGAGTTCAAGTTCCTGCTTCGGTGCCTGTGCTAATTGTAAGACGAGAGGAAGGATTCGACGATCGCGGATCAGCGCGCTAGTACGCTTTAGATATGTGAGCTGAGCGATTCGCTGCGAAGCGAAGATGTATGTTGCTTCGTCTGTCGAGAGTTTAGGTTTTTGCTGGTTCTTCTGGAACAAAACCTGTGACTTCGATCTTTCGGTCTGATTCATGCTATGGGTGGGATAAAGTTGTTCGTAATTATTCCAGCTTACCTAGAGAGGCTCGTGGAACTCTTATAAAAAGACGTGAAACATTGATTGTCTCATCAATGATCAGAGAAATTATACGTAATCGGAATAACAAATTAATCAATGCATTAGCTGTTCAAGGTAAACATAGTGTAAATCAATTGTTTGCCAGGTTCATTTAATGTTACTAAATCGTAATTAATTAAATATTTCATTTGATTACTTTTAATTATTTTAAGCTGAAGCTCCAAAGCAGTTTACATGAAGGAATTGTAATAGTTTTTATGGTTTCTGCATTTTCAAGAACTGTTCTTGTGTGATAAAAATAAATCTATGGTAACAAAATAGCTTGTGTTCGCAACTATACTGCAGATTTTTAATAAAAAATATTTAAAGTAGATATTTTCTAAAGCAACTATGAAAAACATAGACTGAATAACATAGATTTTCTTCTGTTATTAATTTAGTAATTTAAAGTAGATATTAATATGCTGGCATCTTACATTTGTATACTATTTTTATTGTTCGATATTTTGCCATTTTATCTTTGTCATAAATACATCAAATTCATTATCTATTAATAATTGTAATAAAACTATAAATTATTCTAATCTTTCTGCTGTTATGAATATCACTTATCCATTTTCTCAATAATACATAACATTCGAGATCTATTTAGAACACACTTAATCATTTTTACAATTCAATGACTACGTAGAAAACCAAGAAGTAATATTTAAAAATGTCCACTTCTAAACTTTACACACTCATTTACACATTTGTTAATATTTTACCGATCCAACAACACTACATGATTATTTTTCAAGATAATCGTCTAAAATGCATAAATAAAAAAACAAAATCATTTATTCATTAATCCCTTTAAAATTTCACAATAATATAATAACTTTTATATTAATTCAACTTTCAATAGCAAAATCACAATATTTGCAAAAATTAATCAGACAGAGTTAAAATATATTCGACTAATCAGGTATTGTTTCGAACAAACCGAATAAAATGTGTCACTGACATAAATTGACTATGGTTTCCCAGTATTGATTGTTTTCCCAAAGAACACGTTGCTAAGTAGTAGACGAAAATTATACGGCAAGCTTCGTTCTTCTTTTTCGCGTGCGTCACATTTCTTCTTCTCTTTTTTAAAGAAGAAACAAGATATCGGGACCTCGTCGCGTTCGTATCGGAAATTGCATTACGTCATCACCGGTGGAATTCCATTCGGGAGATTTCGATGTTTGACCTCGACAACTATATTTGGTTAGTGCGAATGAACGAGGCTGCTCGCTATACTCCCGATTGTGTTTAGAATTTGTGAATGTAAATGTCATAAATAACATAAAACCGTAAACCTATTGCCGCAGTTCGTGTCACGGTACAAAAGAACGGGGCTTCTTTTCTTACAACATCATAACCGTTGTCATTCTCTTTTATGAAATGTTTATTCAGTCGGAATATTACATAAATCAGACGGAATGCAATAAAAGAGATGTTTCGGACTTCTGTCGGGACAGTTTCTTTTAAAATGCATCTCCTTTTTTTTATCGACGCTTTTTCGCTATTTCGCTTCGCATACATTTTTGAAACATTCTTGCGAATCGATTTCCCGTATAGGTCCACATTTCATTTGTCGTTTTCTTTCGATTGTTTGGAAGCGGAGACCGCGTAACACTTTATTTGACGGTGACCTGCCTTTTTTTGAATAACAATTTCAGAAGAACCTGTTACAATATTCGTGTCTTGATAATATACAGTATTAATAAATATTAATTCTGACATACATTATATAATATAATGATACATATTAATGGATATATTGATATATAGTATATAATATCCTAGTATATATTAGTTGAAACCGTAGTTGCTTTTGACCAATTTTAAAAAAACTTCTACAACTGTAAAAGGACTATTAAACGACTACTGATACATAAATAGTTAATTCATGCATTGCCTACATGGATTTAAAATAAAAATAATGAGGATGGTTTTTAAATTCGTCAAATTTCAATAACTTCTTTATTTTAATTATATTTTTTATGAAATATACGAAAAAGTTAAAATTTAACGTTTTTACCTTCTCCTCATAAATAATCAACAACTAGCGAATAATAAAATTACCTGACATCTCCTCTGCTTCAATCTTTTGTTATCGATATATTAGAATAATTACGTATATTATTTTGTAGTTAATGTGCAGCTACATAACATCAACATTACATTATCATATTTGATATAATTAATTGTTTGATTAATTTAACATGTTAACTTTTCATAGTCCATTTATTATTTCATAATAATATCATATCATTTTCTTATTAAACTTCATCTACTTTTTATACCAATTTAATACTTTTTCATTGTTTAGACTTTGAAAAAAGTATTTGAAAATTTAATTTCCTAAATCATTTACAATAAAAATTAATCGAATATAATCAGCAATTATTTATTCACCTTTCTATTACGAACAGGTGAGGGTTAACCATTCAGTACAACTTACTACTATGTATAGTTCTTTAACACCTTCACCTTGCATCCAGCTCATGGTCAGAGCTCATCCAGTTCAACGCTTCTATCCTTCACTGATTTTTCCCAAGATCGCCGATACAGCGCGATAAAAGATCGACGAACAACGGCAGAAATATCAATTACCTGTTATCCAGGTAGACGTCTTGCGGAGCAGTCGCGATCTCCATTGATCGACTTTACGCGCCGGAAAATCTCAAGTTTGCCCTTTAGCATCGCGAGTAAAAGGTTATGGAGTGAACGTCGTTCACCGCGGATAAATAATGTAACACGGCGTGACATGAGAAATTCCTTACGATCGGCGACCCGCGTTGAATCGGAAACGAAGGACCTCGATGAACAATCCTCTAATATACCCTAACACGCTTTGGCCGAGGATCGAACGACTAGCTCCGTGAAAATGATTGAATTTGATCAATGGGTCTTGCCAGGCTCTGCCGCATTTACTACGACGGTAAGATTGTCGATTGATTATTTAAAACGAGTTTGAAGGTAAATCGTTCGAGAAGATAATGATTAAAATAATGTAGAAGATATAACTGTGTTATTAATTTCTAGGTAGTATTAGGTTGGAAACTATGAAACGGGCGTCGCAGCTGAACGAAGACTAAACGAAAACGCCCGTTTCATAGTTTCCAACCTAATATATGCACTACCTAGAAACTAAGTGTACTGCTCAAAAGTTAAGCTAAAAGTTGAGCTAAATGAAGATTTTGTAAACTGTTTGTGGAGAAATAACTGTGATACTAAACGAGAAAAACGTAATTTTCGTTACAAGATGACACAAATATGGACTCAAACAGAAGAGTAAAGAAAAGGAAATTATCAATGATTTTTTTAGAAAAAAATTGTTCGTATTATACAATTTTGTTTAGTCGTTTCACGGTTAATGGAAAGGTTGTTGTATTGTTAGTTGATGAAGAAATCGTCTATAACTTTATTTTTACAATATTCTCGTATGTAGACGTTGCATTGTTTGATCAGTATCTTATTTAGATATACTATTACAGTATATTATATACTGTAAACAGTAGATTTAAATAAAATGTTTAAGTAATAAGGTGTTCCGTTAACAGGATCTTGCAAAAATAAAGCTTCGAACAAGAGAATCTTTATTTGCACTGCGTAACTTATTTTCAGAAAAAGTGTTATTAAAAATAATTTGTACTTGCAGAATCACGATTGAAAAACTATTCTTCTTTACTCATATAAATTTGAAACTTTTCATAATTTTCGCATGATAGACTTTCAGTTTAGAGTGCAAAGTGATCATTTGGTATAAACAATTTTTACAAAACGTTGAAATGTCTCAGCGTTTTTGGGACACATATTTCCCATCAGATTTTTTATTAATACTTCACAATATCAAAAATTATTACAAACTCAGGTATAAAAGTATAAAGTTATAAGAAAAATTGAAATATATTTTTAGTCTGTAAAATGAAATTTTCATTATTTAATTGCAGCTTTAGCGAAGCAAAAATTGGCTTAAAGTCACAGAAATCGTAATATCTGCCGTATGTCCCAATTTTAAAAATCATTGCACAACTTAGCTTAGCATTATAGATTTCTAATGAAAAAGTAACTAAAACATCAATACAAAAACTTGAATTAAAGGAATTAAGAAACAAATATATAAATTGTTCACAATAGATGCAAGAAATTACATATTTCTCCAAACAAAGAGACTCGGTCAACCAACAACCGAAATCGCGCGAAGTTTCCAACAATCGGCGCCGAACAGTTCGAAGAAAAATGGCGCGTAAGGCCGCGAAACGGGGGGCACGGTACTCGAAAAAGAGACCGTGCGGAACAAAGAGCGAGAGCGAAGAATCTCGCGGCGCGCAAAAGGCCGTGCCGCTCGCCAATGAAAAGGCCAGGAAACAAATTAGTCCAGTTACCCGGTTCCATTTATCATTTCCCTTTTTATCCGTTCACCGTGTTTACACGTGCTCGGTTCCCGGGGGGGAAGGCTAATTCGAAAGTGTTAGCTGGTTAGACCGATCCGGGGGTGGGGGGAAGGGTATCCTCCGATTGTAAGCCGATCCGCCTTGGGTTCGCGCACGTTGGGATCGCTCGAGCGAAGACGAGATCGCGGGGTGGTACACGTGTATCAAAATCGCCTGACGATCCTCGAAAACGCTTCGGACCCCGCGCGCGTAGAGCCATTCAGCTCCATTCAATTTGCTCTTGTTTCCTGAATGCGGTGAAGCGCGCAGAGGGAGGCCGCGACTTCCCGCCGCGTAGATAATTAGATCGCTACTAACCACCTCCACTTTCACGCATCTTCACCTCCGCGGCCGCGTACGCACCGTTTCTTCTCCCCGTGTACCGTCGGGGCCTCCCACTCTCCTTCTTCCTCCTCCTCCTCCTCCTCTTTCGTCCTCTTTAGAGGAGACCGTCTCTCCGCACCGCCGCCGGTTCTCCCGGTGTTTCTCGCGCTTTGCTCGCACGCTCCTTCGCGGCGTGATGCCGATAGACGCCACGGACGTAACAGCTTGAAAAGGGGGTAGATGGTTCTACTTGATTTCCGACGTGCCAACATTCTTTACGCTCGGATCCCGAACCCTTGTTGAGCCCGCCGGATTTATTTCGATCCTCGGCGAACACTGTTTTCTGGATCGTGACAGGCGCGTCTTTTTCTTCTTCTTGCGGGTTCGCACTACGAATTCGTAGTTCGCCTTTTTGTTCGGCTTTTCTTAAATTTGAAATCCACTGCGATCGAAACTTGGAATTATATTTGGTTCTTGCTTTTCATGATTTAAATTTTAGTTCATATTTTTTATTAAATGGTGAGGGCTTTATATTAATATATTACTAATAACATTCTTTCTTTATGACATTTCTTTGATAACTTAATTGATGCAACTTGGTTAAACAATACCCTGATCGGAAAAGATAAAATACATCGTCGCATATTTTCACCATTGGATAATATGGTAAAGAAATATCTATTTGTCAGATTAATTCTCGTATTCAATTACCCTATTGAAATTTAACAAAACACAATTTTTGTAACATTATATTCGTCGTCCTATAAATGAGCTCTGTTATATTTTATATTATTAAATAGTGAATACATTTACAAATCAAATTTTTACGATTTATAAAATCATTTTTTAATTGCAGTTCCTACAAAAGAAAAAGTAATTTTGGCTTTGTTTGAATTTTATAATCCTTGTGTTAATAATTTTAGAGAATTATAAATAATATATTTGAATCTTGTTACTATTTTGAATTTCATTTGTATAATTTTTTTTAATAAATACATGTCTAATATTTACGGCTGTTTTACTTATTGATACTTTAAACTTCTATTTCATGTTTATTCACGCTTTTGCAAATTCTATTAATATTTTTGCAAACTTCACTCTTTTTTTAACCAAATGCGCCCACTTACAAATCAAATTCACTGTTAATGGATCAAGTTTTTCTATATCACATTCTCAAACTGTTGTATAACAATAAAAATATAAATCCAATGTAAATTTGACGTTGCCAAATTTCAGTTTGTATTGTTTATACATGATAATGATCTTAAAGTACCTAATTGAAGGTAGAAGTTGCAACGAATTTTAAACGTACAATCTTATTTTTAGTTGAATGTTCTGTAATAATCTCATACTTGTTGATGAATAATCTTATACTTATTGTCTTATACAATACTCAACAACCAAAAGTTAAATAACAGCCACGTATATCGCTAATAATCCCGTAGGAGGTTCCACAACGTAATAAATAAAAATATAATCTAATAAATTCCGAAAAGCGGGTTCGGTGACACGCGCGCCGAACGGCAGAGGTTGCCCAGTGATGCATCAATCTTATCAGAAGCTGGCAGTTTGGATGGGCGTGGCCGCGTCATTAATCAGCCGGCACCGACACTAATCAGCCGATCTCGCGTGCACGATAAATCCGTTGTCTTATTCCGCGGCGCTGATTTTCGCTGAAATTTACATTCGAAAATGACTGGAAACTGGCCGCCGCCAGCTGGACGATCCTCTGCCAGCGAGAAGAGAATCAACGGATGATCCTCGGCGCGCGGTGATCGAATCATCGCCAAGGATTGTTCAGCGTAATTGGACGAATCAATCTCCCGGTCGCAGACGAGGGCCCGCAGACGTCCGCGCGGTTCTATCTTCATCGTCTTGGACAGATGGCTGAGTTTTTGTCGCTGTCTCGCGATCCCCTTGAATTCGGGTTGCGCCGATCGGATCGGAACGGAGACGCTTGATAAACAGTTTCTTTGATGAGCTGTACAGTTACCCTCGTATTTTTCTGATTACAATTATTGATGGCGAAATTTTACGCGTTTGTTGCGGGAGTGATGCTCGCGACGTGGCAAAATGTGGGGAACTGTTAAAGGTTATCATTTATTCTGAACTTGATAGAGCAGTCCGGTGTGGAGGAATTTCGAATAAGCGTCGTCGTGCTTTTGACAATGTTCGTTGTTTTGATGTTTTCAATGTATGGTTCCTGCTCTGATTATATTACTATGTTGACACTAGCAATACCAATGTATAATGGGACATAAAAAAATGGTACATCGAGTTGTATCACTTCATACTAAAAAGAAAGCTCACGTCTTTGAAGAATTGTAAATCAAAATTTAGCATTTTAAGCATAAGAAAATTTTATCATAAATTTATTTAACTGTAGACTACTTCTACAAAATCTGTAAACTTCGAAAATATGTTAATAGATTTAATAATCTTATAAATTATCATATAAATTTACGACTAGTTACGAATTCCCAGTAACTATATAACATTGAAATACCTTTAAAGAAATAAATTTAAACAATGAAAGTTGAGTAACTTTAAATAATTGCATTTTTATAATTCTCACATTGCGAGACGGTTCCTGTTAAAATTGTTATTCTATTTCTCCACTGGTCGGAAAAGATCTAAGAAAGTGTAACAACATATACGTTAAATCATTTGAAAACGCATTAAGAGCAGACAACTTTCCCGTTGCATGAAAACAATGCTGCATTTTGCTTGCAATCTCTAATTACGTTCTGTTGCGCTATTGTTTTCTTTCACGGTCAGTGAACGATGCTAATTCTACACCTTGTTGCATGTACCGACGCCACATTGCGCAACAATTGCAAAAAGTCTGCAACAATGACTCGGGGTGCTATACCGAGGTTATCGTAACGGTTCCGACATTTTGCGCCGATGAATTCACGTTCGACTCAATTTATAGTATGTAAATCGAAGTCTCCCGTGTTTTTGTAACTGCACCATTATCGTACAAATATATATTTTAATAACTAGATGATAATAAATAACATAAACCTAACTAAATTTATTTCTAGAAAACAAGATTTCTACAAAATGATAGAAAAATGTTCGAGACCATAGATATTTATGCAAAATAAATATTGTTTTCGTCAACTATTAAACGCAGCTACTAAATAAACGTTTATTTGTTTCCTTAATAATTTCCTTAATTAATATATATATATTAATTTCCTAAATAAAATAATGAATTTCATTTAGAAAAGGGCGAATTTTATTTACAGAACGATAAATTTGCAGTGCGGACACGGTTAATATAATTTTCAATGAAGCCAATATGTAGTGCAAAAGGATGAATATTATTTACAAAAGAATGAATTTCGAATGCAAAGCGATGAATCTGGTTGAAGCTAAAGGATTAATTTTGGAAGAAAATATTTTCAAGTGCAAAAAGGTAAGGACGATTTGGAAAAAGATTTTTCTTGCGGCGCGCGATGATCAAGCTCGCTGCTTAAGAATGTTATTCCAGTTTTTAAATTAATGCGCGAGTTGTCGTCGGGCATGTCGGTGATTTATACGCGGGATCCTTGCCAGCCAACCCCTTGGAACAGCTCGGGGGACAGCGGGAGAAAGGACCGAATAAAAATTGCTTTGATAGATCAACGAACCGGCCTTCACGGATGGGAATAGATTCGTTGTAGACAAGGTGATAAGAATCACGTAACTCTGGAGTCTACAGATGTTCCTACCGCCTACCCGAGCAACTCTTAATTGGCCCCCGTGTATTCGGTTCATTTTTCTTCAGAAAAAAATGGTGGTACGCCTTGCGCTGGCGATGACTGTGGATCTTTAGACGAACTGAAAATTTGTCTGCGTTATTGTGAGAAGTAGAAGCTAGATGAAAGATTTTTCCTATGTTTTACAATACATCTACCGAATTGTTAACACGATTAATGTATATTTTATGATAATGGTAAAGATTAGATTTACTCAATTTTCATACGATTTCTATTATATGTGCTTCAATGAAATAATTCATCAATTATTTCAATTCTTTTAATTTTCTTACTATTTTAAATTGATCTTGTTCACTTTTTTAAACAATAAATGGAAACCGCAGTCTAGTCATTATGACTGTGAATTTATTTATTTACTTATCAATGTTTCAATGTTCAATCTTAATTATTATTAGTTTCTGAATTCTTACGAAACATTCTTTAATGAAATTATAAATTATTTTCAGTATACAATGCAATATACCAATTATAACCATATTGATTAATATTTTTGTGATAATTATGTATTCGTGTATCTTATTTCTTGATCTTGCATATTTTATATTATAGTTTAATTACAGTTGAAACCTTCCATTCTTAATGTATAAAATAAGAAACAAACTTGATTTTTAGTGAGCATGTGTGTACACGAGTTTCAGAGTGTACAGTACTTAAGAACTAATATGCTAAATGATTTTTATAATTATATATAACAAGTGTTCAATTGTAGATTTAAAAATGTAAACAAACATATTTGTAATACCACTATTAAGTTAATTAGGTTTAAATTGTGTCTAATTTTAAAGTTCACGCGTTTTGCTTTAACTACCATATATGTATATTATGCGAATTCCCAGTTTCACATACACAGCTACAACATCGCCATAAGTGATTTACTGCTGATACTGTTAAGTTGAAGTACTTTTAGAAAATGACGAATCGACTACGTGTCTGTTAAAATATGATTATTTGTTTAAAGTCACATTGCTGCTAAAACACAAATTCGTTCATAGCGCGGCCTACGGATAGTACCCTTTACGAGCCTTACACACGTAAATCGGAATTAACAAACATTGAGAAATACCCGCAGACAATAAATTTACAACGTATGACGCGTAAACGACACGCGTGATGAAACATCCTCCGATAGTGCAATTTATATCGTTGAAAATATGTTTCTCCGTAAACAAGCATGTACAGTTATATTTTCAATACTGTGGGTACGCGTCAAACTGAATGAGTCAATTTGCTAAATTGTATCCACGGTCGATGCACGTGTGCGGTAATTTATAAGATAAATATGGATATTCGCGACTGACTAGATATGAATTATTGCTATTAGAAGCGTCAATTTCCATCCTGACCCATCAATAATACACAAACACAAGAGTAGATATATTTCATTCTGTCTATATTTATTTACGCGTCTATTACAACTGTGTTATAATTAAACAGAAAACAATATTACAATATTATTACGATAAACAATATCATCGAGACATCGACACATTTTCTACATCTTTAAACTGTGTAATTTTGTTTAGAAAAAGCGATTTATATTTTCAATACATATTTACTTTGAATTTAATTAGTATATTTATATATTCATTATATTTTTCTTGTATCTATATTTATTCATTTATTACAGTTATGTTATATTTAAACAAAAGACAGTATCTTGTAGATTCATTAAAGCATTTTCTACATTTTTAAACAGTACTCTTTATTTTGTTAAAGAAACGTTTATAGGTTGAATATATATTTAGTTTGCTTTTAGTTGTTGATTTAATATATTCATTATATTTTTGTTGTATCTATATTAATTAATTTCAGCTATGTTATATTTAGATACAAAACAGTATCTTGTAATTTCATTAAAGCTTTTCTTATATTTTTAAATAGTACAATATATTTTGTTCATAAACAATTATATTTTAAACACATATCTACTTTGCTTTTAGTTATTGCACTAATATATTATAATATATTAATTATATCATTATAATATATGATAATATCTTTTATATGGAACGTTGTCTAATAAATGTATTCAATCACTGCTGCATTGATAACAAAGATTGTAACAACTAAACAGTTACATGTACTATTTTACAGAAACACGCATTCTCGATCAGTAAGTGTACGTATTTACTAAGTTTTACGCTTTCACTGTAATATACCTAGAAAATAGCTGAGAACATGATCCTGAGATACTATCTTCTATGCGCTCTACACAAAGTAGAACTATACTTATTGTCACCCTCATAACCTCGTGAATATTTTAGAAATTGATATTCATACTCGTTCCAATTTGCTAAACGTTCCCTAAAAATCCATTCCGTTTCTGAACATACGTACGTACACATACTCACGCGCACGCACACGCGTAACAATACGAAAAACGATATATGCTGCATCCTCTTGCAACAGGAGATAATAAAATCGTGGAAAATTAATGATCGCCGGTGTTTTTAGTATTGAGTTATATTACAGGGTAGCATAACCAAAAGTTATGGTTTTATCTTAGAGTAATATACAGACACGGCTCGCGGTCTTTAAAATAATTTATGGATCAGTCTCGTCCCTGCAATCATGAAGTACTCACCGGTATCACCTTCAACTCCAAACTTTATTACCGTCGCAAAACTAACTTGCGCTGGGAGAGTTAATACCCTCATACTTTTCATTTAAAATGGTATGTTAACGCAACATAGTCTTGCAAATGATTTACAGCATTCTGCGGATACCTCGGCGTGTAATTTCTCGTGTACTAATGGCCGGGTAATGGTGTATTAATTTAATTATCGAGAAATTGAAAGTGATCGCCATAAACGGATCGCGGATTTCATGCGTTTATGGCGGCGGTGTGTAGGTGCAATTTGAAACAATGAGAATATTTCGAAGGAACTAAGAATGTTGATGTAATTAATTTTTACTTAATATAATTATTAAAGACACAAAAATTGTCGTGCTTAGCTACTGTGTTTAGAAATTGGTATAATTTTTGTTATGCATAAAGATCCGCAGTCTAGTTGTAAACGTAGAGTAAAAATATTGATTAATTGATTTTTAAATGCAATTATCAATTATCAAACTATTCATTATATACCATACTTTTTAATATTATAGAAGTAAAATATATTTAATAATTATTTGTATTCTCATGTAGCTTTTATTTTTCTATTTATTTATTCGTATAGAAGGTCTATAAAGTTTATACAAATTTACAAAAATCATGTAATAAAATCTGATAATAGAATCTAGTAATAAACCTATTAATGAAATCTAGTAACAAAAGTTCAGGATAAACCAATTTTGTAAATTGCAATTTACATATTTCAAATCTCTACATTTGATTTTTTACACTGCTAAACAAGAAAATATTTTGTGGAAAATAAAAAAAACTATTTAATGAAGTTTCATAACCGTTGGAGTATTTATTTCTTTTGTATAAATGTGATACGTATTTTTTAACCGAGTCATTTAAAAATTACTCAATAAAAATGTTCTAAATTTTCGAGAAACGGTATTAGAGGCATGCAATGTAGATCAAATAGAAAAGTGACTTGGTTGAAGTGGTACCCTTCGAAAAGAGTTTAGAAAGTGAACTCCAAGTGAAAGTGACTTCCTTAGACCGATTTTATAGGAATTGACTTCTTCCAAGCGTTTCTTAGAATTTAGTCATGCTCTTTACTGTAGAATGATTTCTACAAAATAATAAATAAACTCTAATCAATTCTATTTGAAACAAAAGAATTGATTACCCAGACTTTGATTGCTAAAATGATACATTATAATTTTACAAATATAAAACTGTTTCTCAGAAGTACTCCATGCTTCTGGTATATATTATTATATATTATTATTATTATAATTATTATTATATATATTTATTTATATTTATATTATATATATATTTCAGATATAAATGGTTTACATTATAAACAGTAAAGTGTTCGATATAAATGAATAGATCGATTGTTTCTTGGACAAGCATTTATTTTCCAGTAATTTAACTTAACAACCATTATAGCATTTGCGATTTAAATGTAAAATAACGTGACACAGTTAAATAAAATTGAATAAGACAACTATTTCCATAGTTTCGTTTTTATTTTTAAATTAGTTTTCGAATTTCCTAAACTAGAACAAATCAAGTGCAAATAAAAATATTGATTGTTAAAACCTCTGGCCAGTGTACAAAGAGTAATTAATATCTATCTGCAACTATTTTTAAATTATATATAGGGTGTCTCACTTGCACAGTATAAATTCCACCTTATCCACTATACCATAGTGATAAAAACGTATAAGTTCTGTTCTATGGTAAATGTACTATTAATGTCCATCTACTTGTACAGTGGAACGCGTAAATTGTATGAAATGAAACCGAAGATTGGGTATAACATGTCGTTAAAAAAATCCAACTATAAATATTATAAATGGAATATTTTCATTTAACGTTTAATTAACACTGTGCATAGAGCTAATAACTTTGTAGAAAGTTCCTAGCTTAAATAAAAAGAACTAGAACTACCAAATCAATCATTTTAGCCGTTTCTTGACTATTCTTTTTAAAGCTACTGCAATTATTAAAATATTTATAACATACATTTCTTGATAAACTTCTTTGTTCAATCGTATGTTACAATAGACGTCACACAAAGTTTGATTAAATGCAACTTTGTTATTCTTACGAAGTAATACAAATTACTCGCGTTTAGAACTCGTTAGTTTGAACGTCAACATCAATTCTCCAAATTAATTTATTTTCCCCCTATTTCCCCCCTATTCTACAACATCCCATGCTTCACAGAACAAATATACCATCCCTTTATCTCAATTCTATCAAAAGTTCATCGATATCCACATCACTCGCTCATCTCACCCCACCGTGCGCCACTGCGAGCAGTGAATCAGAACAAAAATCTCGAAGAACACCGTGCAACACAGTGACCGTATCGGGTCGGTGCAAGTCGATTCCTCATTGTAATAAATACCCTAGAGAGCTGGACAAGACGGGGACCGTACGATACAAGAGTAGCAATGATCCTAGCCGCGGCGTCCATGTTTTTCAGGGTGACACGGCCCCTACTGTTTCCCGGGCGGCTGGGATGAAGTGCTCCCTGTCACGCGCTCGAACCTTCAAACCGGACCAATGAAACGAATACGAATGTGATACTTTCAGCACTGCCGGCTCGCTGGCCCGCGCGCATAAATAACGCATAACTCCATCCCCGATGAAACCGCCCTGTTACGCGGCCCGGCCGGCTCTGCCTAGAACAAGAATTCCCAAGGGCCGGGCGAAGAGGGACGACCTTGGGAATAGGCGAGACGGGGAACGGTCCGGGAGAAAAATCATCCGTGGTACACGTATCACCAGGAGGCAGACCGTGATTCCATTAGTCAGAACCTCACCACCGACAACCACGGTTTAAAGCACCGTTTACACGCTTCGACTACTTGCCTCGCCCGCAGCGGATCACTTTTTGACCGGTTTCGGAGTTCGGGAACTGGTCCGGGTCGCGTTTCCGGGTCACTCGGCGGCGTTCGTGATTTCGATGAAGCAGAATGATATTTACAGGGAATGCTATGTGACTGATGGTAAAACGTATCGATTTTTGTATATAGATCGAATTATATGAAGTAAGGGTCACAAAAATGTAAATTAAAAGTGCTACAAAGACCTGGTACGAATATGAAAGATTAACAAAGATGGAAGAAAAAGAGAGTGAAAGAGAACTATAAACTGTCTATATAAAAGTAATTATCTCTTTAGGGTAGTGGAGCAGGTAACTATGGGGTATCGAATATAAATTAATAATAGAATTTAATATGTCTCATTCGACTTTTTAAGGTTCTAACATGTATAGATTATATGTTAAAAAATAAGTCTAAACTTTTTAATCTTTCGTCGCTATAACTTATGATGTTGATGCAACTATAATTATCAAACAAAGGAGTGAGAAATGATACATTTTACTAGATTTTAGCTGTTTCCAAATAAAATTAACTCCTTCATAAAACAACATTGGCGATCAGTCAATAATTACAAATCAGTGAGTTATAATAATTACAAATAAAAGAATAACAACAGTTACAAATAAGTGAACTTAATTCGCAAAAAGATGAATATAATCCGCAGAAGAAGAATGTTCATTTTACTTAAAAAGAGGTGAATACGATCTACAAAAATGATTAATTTGAAGTGCAAATTGATGAATGTGACCTACAAAATGATGACTTTGAAGTGCAACATAGCGGATCTGATCTGCAAAAGGATTAAATGTTGGTGCGGAACCTGTTAATGAATAGTAGAGGATAACATAAAGTTCTCGATAAATTAAACGTTGGCGAAGAAAACTGCTTTAATAAATTATGCGACCGTGCTAACAATAAAGCCAAACTGGTGATGTCCATGGTGCCGAGAATAGCCGGAGACCTCGTAGCTCCCAAATTGGAGGCAGACAGTTCTACGGCCGTTTCCCGCAAGATTATCGGACACCCTGTCGATCTACACGAAACCACGCTGGAAAGCTCCCGAACTGTATTTCACCTGGGCTTCCCACGGCAATGCGAAACAACAACGGGACAAAGAGGGTCGAGTGAAATATTTGAGGGAAAAAAAAAGGAAAGGTAGCGCCTACCTTTCCACGTAGGGGCATCGAATTGCGTACATTAACACCACAACAGCGGCGCAACGGCGGCGCAAGGAAGCAGCCGAAGAAGGATGCATCAACAGGCGTTGACCGCATGCGGTGTAAACTCGCCTTCAGGGGACCTCGAGTTACCCTCGAAACCCCTGGCAGGGGGTCCGTACACCGGCTTCTCCTTCCTCTTTTTTAAAAGTAAGGATGCCTGTCACCGATAGTGATTTGTTGAGTGTATTTGCATTTTAGATTTAGGCTGCCGCGCCTGCTGCTGCTCTTCTCTCGCTCTCTCTTTCTTTCTCTCTCTTTCTCTCTGTCTTTCTCTTTCTTTCTATCCTTCTTTTCTTCTCTCCTTCTCTTTCTCTATCCCAACCCCCTGACCCTCCCTATCACGTCTTCGTCCTCATTGCACCCTTGACCAAGCCGATTCTTCAATTTCCGTCCGACCTGTCCAGTTTTATTAGAAATAAAAAAAGTGTCTGGACATTTAATGTTCCAACAATTCTTATTCGTAAAAGTATAAATTGCCAATAGTGAAAAGATAGATCTACTTGCAGATGATACGACTACAAAAAGTCCACGGCAAATGTCGGAGTTCAGTTTATTAATCTAGCTAACGGTTATTAATTAATTACGAATTAATTTCTTTTAGTCGAATATTTTATTTGGATAATAAATAAATAAGTCATAAATTATTCTATTTGTTCGAATAATTCTTTATACGAATTGTTCAAAAACTTTATTATTCGGATAATTTTTTATTGGAATGATTCAAAAACTTCATTATCAGAATTTCAACAAGTAATATGGAATACATAAATCCAGAAATTACGAAAAAATACTTTACATAATTTATGTTCAATTATGAATCTATATAAACAAATTTTTATTCGAAGAAAAATTTCGAAAAGGGCGTTCAAAAGAAATATTTAAATATGGCAATCAATAGTTGCAAATGTTACTTCTAAGTTAGTTCACTGAATAAAGAAACAGACGTGGGGTTTTTATAAAAGCAAACGGTAGATCAATTTCCTATTAAAACCTTTAATCGTTCAATTTAAATAACTATTAAATGTTCCGTTCAAATACTTTTGTGGGCCACTTCTAATATGTATTTACGATAAATGTACTGTAAAAACGGTATATACTGTTGAATTATTTTCTGCTTTTACTTATATAATCTTAAGATTCGTCCTTTATTATGTGCGTAATATGATTTCATATGCATCAACTTAACATACATATTACATTAGTTAAATGTCAGAAATGAAAGATTGTATATTCGACAGAATCGAATAAAATTATATTTGTTAGCCTTTACCTTCTTTCTGATTGACAGATTTTTACTTTACATATATTTTATGTTACATATTGACATATTTTACTCACTACATTATACTCAAAAGTTGAAAGACTTTACATATCATCAACATTTTAATAAAAATTAATATTTTAACGAATATCCGTCTGATTAAATTAAATGCACATATCACAATAAAATACATATATAAAACAATCAAACGAATAATGCCGAGCTGTCTTATTGATAGCGAGTATAAAAATATTTTGTTGACCCACTGTATCGGCCAACTGCTTCGATTTCTAGTTTCTAGTCCGTCCGCAGCGTCTCCCGAAGGGATAGAACACGGGGGTGGGACGGAGGGATGAAAGCGGGGAATTTGGTTGGCCGAGGAATGACATTAGTCATATACTATGCCCCGACTGCCGGGCCCGGGGACTTGTTTATGCACGTTTAAAGAATGATTAGGCGACGGAGTCGCGACGGGGGGCGCGTTGCCATCCCCCTTTCTCTAGGGGCCCCCGCCCGACGCTCCCTCGTCGGACCGCTTTTACTCGTGATTTTTCTTTCCGCTTGCGCCGCACATGTCACCGCTTCGGATCCCTGCGTGAAAATGACAACACACTTTCTTCGTAAGAGGCCCGGGTTATCCTTTCCCTTTCGGTTTCGGGAGAGACTACTTGTGCCGCCGTTGCGCCAGGAATTCTGCTGAATCGCCACTCTGTAATATTACGATGAAAGGTATTAGGTCGGAGTAAGATTAATCTTCTTATTCTTCAGAATTGTACTTTTTGCAAAAGATATAATGTACCATCATCTGTGTATGACTTCTAATACGAGTATAATGCAGATACAAGTAGGGTGATCTAAATGAAATTTGTATAATTAGGATACAAGTCGTAAATATTTTTATATAATAAAAACTTTCAATTATTTGTTAATATACAAAGTCATTTCTATTATTTTTAATCGATTACTTCAGTTAGTTTGTAACATGGTTGAAAAAGGGAAATATAACTGAGATCTTTACGTTTCCGTCTTAGGCTTAGATTAGACAGTTAAAAAATGGGAATATTTATATTCTATTGTCATTCTAAGCAATAGCAATATTTAAAAAAAAACATTGTAGCAATTATATAGTAAAATCGTCCCTTTCTTATTAAAAAATAGTCAAGTCGTTTAGTCCAGTTCTAAGAAAGTTACTTACTTATAAAACGTGATATAAAAGTAATATAAAGTATATAATAAATTTTTACGTATACTATTTATACTATACATTACGTATATTTATACTTTCGTTGTATTCTACTATTTATACCATGCATTATTATATTTATACATACATCATTTATAGCATATATTATGTATATCATTAATACTGTTATAGTATTGTATTATTTATATTATGCATTATGTACATGTACATATAACTTATAGTTTCCTACTATTCTATTAAATACATTTATCGCGCTATGCGAATCCCGTGATCCACGAATCCCAAGCAAATTCCTGCTTTATGAAGTGGTACGGATCCCATTGAAGTCCCGCGCGATTCATTGACACCGTAATCCCTCGCTGTTCCAACAGTTGCAAGAACTATAATCACGTAATCTCGAGTCGGTAGGTTCTCCGGTCTCAAACCGGAGCTCCCCTTTTTTTTGGATGGAACTTACATATTTGCCCGCCGGGAGCCTCCAGTTAGCAGCGCCTTTTACTACGTAACCTGCCGTTATTATTATTAATTTTAGGCTTTTTGCGGCAGCCAGTAGTTACTCCACGGTTTACTGCTGTGAGAAAGCTCGGTGGACTGGAAATTGGTCAGGGCTGTACCAACAAATCCGTTCACTTGTTTCCATCTTCCCATTTTTTGCAGTTGCTTAACCGGTAGGCTCTTCAGCTTCTTCGTACTGTGTAGTTTCTTAATCAGGTCGTCCATTGTAGTTGACATTTTTGATGGATTATCATTTAACCATCGAACGACAGACGTTTCCGATAAAATATTACTATCGTTAAATATATGATTATCATTAATATATTATTAATATAAAATATTATTACTCTTCTTATTGATCAATTTTTTCAAATATATCTTTTACGGTATTAATTTTAAATACGTTAGTTTTTCTATAAGCTCTGTCGAACCAAATTCAAATCAGTTGTCAGAAACATGATATTCGTACATCAATTTTTGCAGTCTGGGTCCGAATGGACCCTAAGTCCGGCTTTCGTATGTTAACATGCAGATATTTTGTCATTTCTATCTTAGAAGTTATTATTGAATTGCAAGTGTTTACGAGAAATAAATGTTTTCCGCATAACTTACCAGAAATGGGAGTCAAACAGAAAAGTAGTGCTTTTTTTAATAACTTTAATAAGCTATTAGTAACATGATAGCATTCTTACATTAATCTTGACCCGCGTGTATTATTTCGCGATCTGACGTCATATATCTTTGCAAGGTAACTTTGTCATATATGTAACAAAATACGTGGAGAAACAAGAATCATTTTATGATCATTTTATTCCACCTAATGACTTCAGTAGACGTCTACACAAGAAATTAGGGTTACCAAATAAATAAATAAATAAATAAATAAATAACATTTCGCTATTTAGTAGTAATGTCAAATGTAACATTTTGTACATCAAATGTTACATAATCTAAAGTTTTAAACACAATAGCTTTTAAGGCTATGCAATATTCCATACATTAAATCATCTGTAATTTAATACTTTCATTACCATGCCAATAACCTCAAAAATTTCATGTAATTCAAGCATTTTATTTAATCAAATTAAAGTTACAAATTTTATACACATTTCTTATTCAACCTCCTACACAACCTTCATACATAAGTTTCATTCGGCGTATCATTATGAAATTAGAAAGAAAATGGTGTCTTATAATTATTATAAGAAATATATATGCTTTCTTATAATTTCTCGTAATAAATAACTAAATAAAACTAATTGAAAATTGGAGAATTAAAATTAGTTTTAATCATTTATTTCAAAATTGAAATATGTAATCCATTCTGTTTTTAAGTAAACTTGTTCAACTTTTAATTTTCTACATAAACATTGTAAAGTAACAGTTTAAGTCTTATAATTATCTAATATTTTCCCATCTTTATTTACTAAATAGTACATAATTTTTGTTACGATACTTCAGATTCTTTTCTAAAGAACAATATATTCATACATAAAGTCTCAATTTCTATTTTATTCAACCACAATATTTATTTAATCTTTTTCCAACATTATTCACTAAATAATATACACAGTTATTGTTACAATGCCTTAGTTTGTTGTCATAATTATACACAATTTGTCATTCTGTTTTATTCCACTGCAATAATTATTTAATCGTGTTCTAACACTTGTTACTGTTACAATTCTTTAGACCTCTTTTCAATATCCATACACAGTATGTCAATTTCTGTTTTACTTAACTTAATAATTATTTAACCTCGTTTTAACCGTATCGACCGAAAAATACACAGTTTTTCTGACAATGCTGCAGATCTTTCAATAACCGAACTCTATTGTTAGTTCATAAATACAAAAAGTAAAGATGTTTGCCAGCAACGTGTTTTCAATTGTCATAGAAACTCGTCCACGATGAAAATAGAACACAACAGAACTTTCAATGACCCTCTTCCAAAATTCATCGATCCGACAACGCGTCTCTCTAACATACATATTTAGCACTGTTCCAGGCCCATCGAATAAAACCGACCGCTAACGAATACAAATCTGAAAAACCATACCGAACGCAATCGTCTTTCAAGACACCTACCCGGACTGTTCATTTACAAGCCAGATAATCGACGTACAAAGCGACCGGCGAAGCGGAAAGCGATAAATCATTCCTCCCGAAAGGAATTCATGAAACGCGGCTCTTTATCAATAATATTTGAAGCCTTACATACACGGGCTACCACGAGCCCCGCGCGTCTAGCGGATTATTAACATTTTCCCTGAAATGCTACGAAAATGCCAAGCGGGATCGTTCCGACTGGATGGTGCAAGGTGACCGAAGGCGGCCTCTCCACGGCGAAGAATAAAGAGCCCGCGAAAGATGAAGAAAGAGAGAACAAGAAAAAGAGTTCGATTCGTCGTGCATTCCGTCGGCGTAGCCTTTGAATGACAGATCGATAATTGATCATTATTATCGTATGACTGGGGCCTATTGTCGAGGTATTTCTGCGTCCACTCCTCTCCGTCTGCTTTTCGGACTGTGGATCCTTTCCTTTCGGAGACTTCCAGTGCCGCACCCTGCTCGGAGCACAACGTCTCTGCCTGGTCGGGTCAAAGGTCGCCCGTGTTACTTGAACACCCGCCGCGAGTGTCGCGCATTCCTGCCCAAAATCGTACTCGTCTATGTACCGACGGCTACGGTTCATCATTTTTCGCCGTTCGACAATTAGGAGGAGCTCTTTTCCAGCAACGAACATTCGTGATTCGTTGTTATTAGACACTGGGAATAGCTCAAGCTGTTATTTCGTTAGCGAAGTCATCTGTTTGGTAGATGGACACTTAATTTCTTCACGTACAATAATTTTCAGCTTTAACATTTGAATAAAAATATAATGACGGAAATATATCTGCGAATTCATAGGATTATTTGAAATTTGATTTGTCAAGTTTTTCAATGTATTCATTCAAATTAAGTATTTTTGTTTTTTTGTTTAGTTGAAAAGCGTGATCTTTCAATCCTTTTTGTCATTTAATCTGACTATTATTTTTGTAAAAATGGCTTGGGCATTGTGTAACCAATTAGTCCCTCTACCATCTCAAAAAACTTCAAATTCTTCGATAGAATTTTAGAATATCTATTTCGTTTTAAAAGGTGTCTACATACAGTTACAAACAAAAGTTAAGGAACGTGTTACAGACAGGAATATTCTTCTTTATAGTGAATCTTCTTAATATTGTATAATATAGAGATTTGTGTCGGGTCCTAAAAAATATTAATTTTAAATTTTACTACTGTGTAAGTTTTGTATTCCTGTTTTATTTATATTATTTCTTTATCTCTTTCATTTGTTCATTATTATAATTCTTTCTATTTGTCGTATGCTCTAAATAAAATAATATTTCAATAGAAACCTTGCGTCATATACTTAGCTGCAATATGTACTTCAAATCTAATAATACATGTATTTGTTAAAATATCAGCTTTTATACAAAAGTCAATGATTATTATTTTGTCTTACTTGCAATTATGCTAATTCGTTGAAAACAACATATCGGTATTTATCAATTATTCAAATTGTGCAGATTGAATCTACTCATATGTTTCATAAATGCATGCAACTCGCAGTCTAGTTATGATAAAACTAACCTAAAATAACCTAACGTTAAAATAAACTAACCTAATTTGGTACAAGTTTTTCGCTTGTAATTATTGTTCACTAGATTTGCATTGTCGTGTGTTACCTAACTACTGTCCAAAATTATCCACCTTATTTCATAATTAATGCTATAAAATTCACTATAAAGTACAGAAACCAAAGAAAACTCAACAGCCAAAAGCTTTATTTCAATACGAAATTGCGATACCGAATTTGAATAATCGAATACATTGGACAATGCAATAATTTCCATGAGAGGACAAGATAATTCTTGTAATTTTTATATTTCTCCGTTTACTTCTCTTCTCAGATTTTAATAACAAAATAATAAACATTTATCTTACTTCATTCTCTCTTCATTTGATATTTTATTAAAGTTTGGTATATTATATACTATTATTAATTATGGTTTTAATGGAAATTAATTCTTTGACTTCTTAATTTGTTATAAACCATCTTTTTCTGATTAAATAAACCTGCAAGCATGCGTCATCAGTGGTACACGTGATACAGAACGTGTTAAATTCATGCCATTTAAAAAGTCAAGATGACCTTGACATTTTTATATAAAAAACATCTCTCGAGTCCACCAAATACTGATAAAATCTTGTCTAAAACATTTTTTTAGTTGCACTACAGAAAATGTTTAAAAAATCGTAAGAAATCTTAACGCATATACCTTATACATAGCTGCATAGTTTCTCTGCAAAATAATATGAAAAACAAAGATCTTTAAGAAAGATCATTAACAAAGATCTATAAATCTCTGATAAGGCATGCTCGAGATAATGTAGCTCCATCGAGAGTCTGAAAATCGCGTATGCATCGAGCATTATCCAAATGTGGTCGCGGCTCGAGCTGTTGCACAGATGTAGCCCCGACCTTAAAGACGCATAATCGTATGCAGCTACCGCCTTGATTATGCAGATTAGCATGACAGCGAAACGTACGTGTGAACACAGAGAGAATAAAGTCTGGAATAGAATGTTTTCCTTAGCCAGCTGATAAATCGCCTTAACCGAGAGCACTTTAGCTAAGAGCTACCTGCACAGTCAACAAATCACTAACTGCAATTACTGTTTACAGCCACTTAATGCGGTGTTAACAGATATTTTAAGACAGCGTGCACGATGTCGGCCCATAAGTACGCGATTCTCCCTCTTAACTTCCATTGTAAAAGAGATATTCACTTCGCGCTAGGTGGTAAAGCTAATGCAGCATTGTTGTTGATCTACGATAAGTTTCGCGTCATTTGCATCAGTCGGTCGTATTTAACATTGTATTAATCGCGGGAGGTCGCGCAACAGGTCCGTGTCTACTAGACTATATAATTGTGCATTCTTCGTGTCTTGTGCATCGTGTACTTTATCAACCCTTAGCGCTCGAGTGATGACACTGAAGAGTCATTTAAAATTGTTACATCACGTTCCAAAAGAATTTTACGTCATAAAATTTGTTTCTAGTTAAGAAACTGTTAAAAATGTAATATTATTGCAGTTAAAGTTTATTAAATGTAACGAAAGATTGCACTAAGTAATATAAGATGAAGTTGTTGTAAGGCGGAACAAATATTTTGGATTTAGAGTAAAAACAGCTGAGAGTGATAAAAAATACTATCTACCTCATTTGTATGAAACAAGTGTTAAATAAAGGTGTACTTTTTGTTTAAATAGTTTCAATAGATTGGAAACAGCGTATTAAAATTCTTATATTTTGATAATATCTTCGTATAGTTCTGTCCTTCACTTAACAATTTTTGCTAATATTCAGTAATAACCAGAGTGCAGAATTTCATGCAGATATAAACATTTTTCAAAATGATTGTAAGAAATAGAATTTAAGTAAAAAGAATTTGTTCATTTTAAACGAGTAGATAAATTGAAAGTAGTCTGACAATCAAATAGAAATTTCTTTATTTCTATAGTAACTTCAGTGAGTTGGAAGAAATACTGTTAATGATTGAATTAATCGACAGTTGAACACTGATGTTAAGCAAAATCGAATCTTATTATACAGTATTTTCTAAATAAAAAATTAGATCTGCATTTTTATGAAAAGATTAACCCCACTATTTGATATAATTACATTTCTTGCAAAATATATAACCTTAATTAATAAAAGAAAAACTATACGAAAAAATTAACGATGGAGATTATTGACGATCCCTCAATTATATCAGACATAATTTAAAAATGTTCAAACGTGCTCAATGTTATATAAAAATATACCGTCTTCCTTGAAAAATCTATGGTATCGTCTTATGCAAGAAATATTTGATAGAAGCAAGCTAAAAATATTACTTCTCTTTAAAATTGAACATACCTGAGAATTGTCTTTTGGATGTTAAAATGAATTAATACTAAATCTATCGAGGACTAATAATAACAGGAGTTATTATCTTTATCTCTACATTTTGTAAAATTTCTATTACGAAACATGCTCCAATAATGTAATTTATGCAAACATTTTCCATGAAAGTGCCTCCAAAGTTTGTAGAACCTAAAAATAAAAAAACAGCTATTCTTGCCGTATGAGGTTTAATGTTAAAGCTTACTGAACGGTGTTAATGAAGACATCATATTTGACTTCCACTGTAAGCATTAAGTGAAAACGTTTGCTCTTCATCGTGTATTTAAGCTACATAAATATGGAGAAACTCATTAAGCCCGGAAGTAGTCGTCTGAGTACATACAGACCAAACGAGTTGTCAATTAGTCATTAAGAGGTGCGAATCATTCGAAAGTATATGGTAGGCGATTATTGCTGATTGAAGCAACAAAAGGAACATCCAACGTAGTTCGACAGAGACGTTTTACAACTGCAATACGTGCATAAATCAGTTTCCCGCTAGGAGAAGTATTTCCAAATGCTGAATAATTACGTAGAAAAGTAACTATAATTTATTGAGGCTTCCGGGTGCAAGGAGTATACTCAAAAAGAACATCATGGCAACATTTCGCCAGCATTGCAGCTAGTTTCATCAAGACGTTCTGAAGGACCTTGGTATAATGTTCCTTTTGGACGCGACTTATACGCGGAAACGGCGTAAATAAACAAATCGAATCGCGAAAGCTATTTATCTTTACATGTATATGTATGTAATATATTTTAAATAATAATATATTTCATAATTCAAGTTCAAAAGTAGCAAACATGGTTTTCTAAAGGAGAAAACCTATTTTACTTCTGATAGTTAATTAGTATTATTAAAATAGTTTTTCAGAGCTATAGTATAGCCCAATGTACAATGTATAACCTAGTGCATTTTATATATGTGGAATTGAATGTTATAGATCATGAAAAAGTTTGTACCTTCAATAGTATTTTTTAAATATAGACAAATTGGATAATGTTCAAGTTACTTTTGAACGTGATATAACAATAATTAATGGCGCCTTAGAGTTGCGATTTATTTATTATATTTAATGAATGGTTCATTGATGAATAATTTATTCGTCGTGAACGATTTATTCACGAATACAACAATAGTAACCTATCTACAATAAACTTATTTGCGTATCAAACGATACAATTGTTTCTTCATTCGAATAATTATCCGAAAAGAATCTCAAACGAAAAATTATACCGCTTAACACATGTTCGTCCGGTAATTTTTTGCACCGCCATTTGCAAAATGTCGGTATTTTTGACCCTATATTTGACATTATCTATAGAAATAATATAATCTATGTAAAAACAATGTAACTTGTTAATAACCATATATTTTCCAATGATCGTTACAATTATACCATCTTTGATTAGTATTATCACTGTTTGGTAAAAATTAGAATTTGATTTATTTAAAACTAAAAGAACAAGAATCAATTTTTTTTTCTGTAATATACAAATGGCGACTTTTCTTCATTCGGCTTATTGGCGATTGTTTGCGAAACGACGAATTTTCTCTCACGCTGACGAATACGTGTTAATCAATATCGGCCGGGCTACACCTGGTTCGGTAAATGATCAATATCCCCCGAACGGATCAATGAAAACAAACAAGTCGCGGTTGGTCCGTGCCCCCCACGATTAGCCGCGGGTGAATTCCGATGTTTCGCTAGACGTATCCTTCCCTCCGTGCTCGTCTATGGTTTACGTGACATTTCGGAATGAATATGGCCGCGTGCAAAGGGGGGGAAGAGGACGTCCGTATGCGAGCCTCCGTACATATTTTGGGAGAACACCACGCGGTCGAGCCGGTCATGTACCGCTGTGGGCAACAATATTCATAACTAATAGATCGCCGGTCCCTGGGTGACAGAGCAATACGTCCTGCGTTTCGATGTTCCTGGCTCAGAGATCGAGGCGAGCCCGCGTGCGGGGTCGTGGCCGGATCCGTCGCTTGGTTAGGTCCGCTTTACACGGGCCGAGCATTCCGGGAAGTCCAACTCGAACGACCATAAACAAGCCAGCAGCCCTCTTTCCAGCTCAACCGTCTTCCTTCACCTGGCTTTCCTGATCCACGTGTCCCCGCGACTATCGCCACGCGCTGCTTCCCGGATTTCGTCGATCGGAACTACCCTAGGTCACCTCCTATCAACGCCGACGTACTATTCCGGGGTTGTGACCGTTGATCTACGACATTGATCAAAACGTTCATCGATACGTATCCAATGAATTAGATTGCATTAATGCTAAACTTTATCAGCGACGAACTACATCGATGTATACTTCATTCTTTTTAGACTTTGTCAATGTTGAAATAGGTTGATTGTAGACGCGATCGAGACTATACTTTAACAAGATGAGACTTTATCAATGATAGACTTAGATTTTGATAGAATACTACACTTCATTAGTATCAAACTTTATCAATATTGAAATAAATTGATCATAGATTTCATCAATACTGCAACAGCAGATTGTATCTCAGTGATTGATTTTATCAATACTAGACTTTATTGATAAACTACGTATTCTTCATAGATTTTAGACTACGTTGATATTAAAGTAGGTTGATGGTAGACGCAATCGAGACTACACTTTATCAATACGAGACCTTACCTCAATTGTAGGCTTTAGCCATTTATAAGGTCTATCATTATAGACTTAGATTTTGATAGATTGCTACACATTATTAACATAAAACTTTATCAATATTAGAATAAATTGATCGTAGCTTTCATCAATACTGCAACAGTAGATTGTATCTTATTGATAGATTTTATCAATACTAAACATTATTGGTACTATACTTCAATGATATTAGATATCAGACCAATATCAGACATCATTGATGTTAGACATTAATTATGGTAGACTGCATCGATGCTATGCATTACTGATGTTACACTTTGTCAATATTAAAGATCGATGAACGACCTAATCAAGACTAAACTTCATTAACAAGAGACTTTATCTCAATTATATATTCTATCAATACTATACTTTAGTGATGTTAGACTTTATTAACGCTAGAGTTGATTGACACTATACTTTATTGATATCAGGCTTCATCAACAGTAAAAAAATTGATGGTAGATCTGATCTACCTCTATTGATGGTAGATGAAAAATTAGATTAGGTAGACCTTATTATTACTAGACTTTCTTGATACCACACTTCAATGATATTAGACTTCATCAATACCAGAAGCCATTGATACTAAATTTCATTAATACTAGGCTTTCATTGATGCCTCAAACTTCATTGATGCCTCATATCATCGATACACGGTTTTATTTATATTATGTCACAAGGATAGCACAAGATAATTGATACTAGAATTTGTTAATACTAGACTCCATCGATGCTATACTTCATTGAGACTTTATCAGTATTAAAATAGATAGACTTCATCAACGCTAAGCTATATAATAGATGATACTACTCAATGATAGACTTTATCGATGTAATAAAAGTTAGCAATACCAGACTTCATTATGCTTTCTAAAATAATACTATTCATGGTAGACCGTATGCATTCATGGTAGACTGTATCAATGTTAAACTTTATCAAAGGTAAACTACGTCGATACTAGACTTCATTAATACAATCCATAGTTAATCTCTGGATCATTATGCAACTTCTCATTATCACACGTAATTTTACAGAAAATAGATTCAACCAATAGTTCCCTTACGCAACTAAAAGATTACTCACTATAAAACAAAAATAAAGATACAATTGAATCGTGTTAATTTATAAGTATCCTTCCATTTTAAACATTTACAAAATATTAACATTTTATTTCCTAATTTATATCCATTAGTTTAACTCAAAGAGCTTACCACTGGCACTGGACATTTAATGACTATGATAGAGAAACGATCAGTAAGTATACTAGTATGTGGACGAATTGCCGCAGGACCTTTCGTCCTTGTAACATGGCATTAGTTTCCGAATCGTAACGATTAACCAGTTAACTGTTGCAATCCCCTTGTAAAACGTTACTAGAACTAACTATCACTATAACATTAATATTTGACTTCATTCATATATTGTTTAAACACAAGAGTTTAAAAAATATATGTAATTTATTAAAATATGTGAATGTATATGTCCTATTTAACCAGCTAAGAACAAACTTATAACGCAGAGTTAGCCTGGAAGTATACTCTTTATGAACAAATAATGAACATATAATATCGAAACACAAAAGTCGCTATTTTGAAAAAGACGTGAAATCTTTTTGTTCCAGTAACTAAATTATCAAAAACTTTAGTATTACATTATAGTATAAATAATGAAGACCAAACGAAGAAGTAAGAAAAACATTTATGGAACCGTGCTCTATGGCTTCTTATTTCTTCTGTCGCAGCTGTTCAAACGTGTAAATCATCCGACTCCTTTTGCAGAAAGAACGCTTTCGTCACGATCATCAATGACCGCAGTTCTTTTAACCACACTGAACAAACTAATGCGACGTTACGCCTTAGCGACCGCGAGAACAATAAATCTGGACAGTGCGGTCGTGTTCAACCACTCGCAGGATTGCGGTTGTCACGACCATCATCCATCCATTCTTTTCCTTTCTTATTTCATTACAATTCACGCGTATTATACTATTGCGCGTCGCAAAAAAGAATATCCACGTCCTTGAGTTAAGAAAATAGAATCTGCTTGCGTTTATTGTAATTGTTAAGTAATAATTATCAATTATAAACTATTGTTTAACGACCTGTTGGTAGTTAAACGTTATAACAAAGTTTCAGTTGCTGGAAGAATATTTTCTTATCCTAGAGCTTTGTTGTTAATTTTATTCCAATTTTAATACTAATTTTCGACAATTTCTTTGGAAGTTAAATCAAACGATTCTCAAATGGAAATTGGAGTAAATTTCAAAGTGGAATTTATTTTTCTCTTTTTCTCTTTATTCTGTTTCTTCATTGTTACTATATTATTTAATGTTTAATAGATTCAAATGTTTAGGTACATTATAATAAACTACTTTAAAATGACATAACATTAGGGTCAATAATTGGAAACGTAATTGATAAATACGTTCCCTTTTTTATAAATGTATTTATAGGGAATTCTATTATTTTATGAAACAGTGAAGAGTTAATAATTTTAATATTAACCCTTCTACAGAGTTTCTGGCTCATGTGACCCAATCCATGTTTTTGGCCTATATATTACTTCTTTCACTATTAATCAGATCGTTTTGACCCAATTACTATAAGACAAATTTTCGAAACTATATTTTAAACATTGATGAATGAAGCTGAAAATTATTAGAATCGTTGTCAATTGTATAAAATGTAATTAATGGTAACAATAATGGCTATAACTGATAAATAATAAACAAATATAATGTAATTATCATTTTATTGCTGTCAAATGTATTAAATTCTGTAAATGTATTATAATAATAATTATTGTATCAGTTCACATAACAGGCTTAAATACATTGCGCCATAGTGTTATTTTTAAAAATATGCATGTATCTTCTAATCAGGTCTATGTGTCACGAACACCATTAGCATAAGCTTCTAAAAACGCTGCAAGAGTGTTAAATAAATTGCTTTATCTATATTATATTTAACAGAACATTTTGGGCTGTTGTGTCAACTATCATAGTTACAATCCAACATCATAACTGAATAATAACAATCCCTATTATAGATAACATATAATTTGGCGACAAATAACAATAAAAACGCTCTAAAAATACAGGAACGTTTTCAACAAATTGTTGCTGAACACGATCTCGGGCTGTGACAATTTTATGGCAAAAATATATTCTTAGCGCACTGTACCTACTAAACAGCAATTTTGACACAAAACAAAAATTGTCTACACCAATCACAAGATACCTTAGCTACATAGACATTAATTTCCTCTCACAACAAATTCATCGATTCGTTAACAGTATCTTCAAATTCCCTAAATCTTTACACCGTCTCGTATTCGACCGAATCATTTCTGTCTTAAACGCATAAAAACCGCAGTCTAGTAACCGCGATCCTAAAATCTGCTCGAAAAGAAATTTCGCAACGCGATTAGCATACCGAAAAAAGGAGCCGTGGCCCCGGAGTCCGCCGATTCCGAAACTCCTGGGTGGCGGTGCGGCGTATTTTAATATTCATCAAGAAATAATTGCCGATCGGGCGCGGCTCGGTGAATCGGGCGCGCCTAGCTTGCAAAAAAGCGGCCGGAGTCGAAGCCGGTCACCCCCGCAGTTAACCTCCCCCGACAGGCAATTCGCGAGCGAGACCGGCCGCAGGATGATCGATCCTCTTTCGTGTCACCGGTGCTCGTCAGACGCCGAGAAAAAGAAGAGGGAACGAGGAATAACGTGGCCCGTAGTGGGAGGAGGATAAAGAAGAAAAAACGAGCGGATACACCGCGTTGGCGGTGTCGGAGGACCCTGAAGAATCGGCGGAGAGACGGTCGGCGCGAGACGAGGAGGAGAAGAAGGAGCAGGAGGAGAAGAAGGAGAAGGAGGAGGAGGAGGAGGAAGAAGAGAAGGTGGTGGCGGTGGTGGTGGTGGATGAAAGAGTAGAAGAAACGACGGAGAAGGAGAAGAAGCAGAAGACGAAGACGAAGATGAAGAAGGAGGAGAAGAAGAAGAAGAAGGAGAAGGAGGAGGAGGAGGAGCGGTGAGTGCGGGTCGCCATTAAGCGGACCCCCTGCCGCGTGGCCCGCGGCAACCCTTCACAAAAAACTGTAATTGGAAATACTTTTCCTCCTTTTTTCCTGAAATAATTTATGAATCTTCCACCGGTCAGCCAGCGAAGGATGTGGCTGCTTCCAGGCTCGGTTCCCTCGTTCCTCCGGGACTCGGCGACGAGGAACCGTTCGGGGAACAGTTTCGTGAAGGAAATATCACGACTATCCTCCCCCGCCTTCTTCCCGGGCCCGGTGTAACGAACGGACAGAGAGGGAAAGAGACACAGATAGATAGATAGAGAATAAGAGAGCAAACGAGCGAGAAAGAGAAAGAGAGAGAGAGAGAGAAGTCTCTACGAGAACCTTCTCTCGCCGAGATATGGCAGAACTGTAAAAGGAGGTGAAGGACAGGTGAGGGATCGAAAAGAGAGAAACCGAGATCGGTGCTTCTTATTCGGCCCACGGCGACACCCCGCGGCGAGAAGATTCCATTGAACTGTCTTTGAGGCTCTCTTTATTTTACGCGGGACTTTACGGCGTCATTTGGATGTTGTCGCTGAAAACCCGGGACCCCGTGCGCCCGCGCCAGACCAGCTTTGATTGGTACCCTGCGATGTCTTTTATTAACACTGTCAATTGCGGTTAACGGGCTGTTTAGAGGGGAAATGGATCAGGATTATGGTTGTCCTTTGTACCGGCGAGCAGTCGATTATTTCCACTCGAGAGCCGACCAAAATGATTTCATTCGTTTTGAGCGTTTTGCAGCGAAGTACAGAGGATACTGCGCTTCGAAGGCTGACTGAAATGATTTTCGTTCGTTTTTTTTTATTTTATACTAATGCTCAATGGAGTATTCGAACCCAGAGTCAGCCGAAATAATTTTTATAGTTTTTGCTTTTTTTTTACATAGAGAGTTTCGTCTTGAAAGCTAGTCAAAATGATTTTATTCTTGAGTATTTTGTATCGGAGTATAATCGTTATAAACAGTTAACTGATTAAAAACAATTTGATATATTTTAAATCATAGATTATTTAAAAGTATTGTATTTAAACAAAGTATGAAAAAAATCATACATACATATTATAATTAGCGCAACTTACTCACTTTTGAAAGAGATTGCAACAGCTTTCTGGTTATAAGAGGATTCATGATTTCACCCTTTACAATCAAGGTCATATAACTAAATTCAAGATATTTCCTCTGATTTACAGTATTTCCATTTCATATAACTTAGATTATTTTATATAAAAGCGTCTCCTTTATCCTAATATTTATTTTTACAATATTCTCATACCCAAACGTTCTATTATCCGATCATCGTATTATTCAAGCTATTTTTTAAATAATAGACTGTTTCGTTGTCAAGATATTACAAAACAAATGTTCGGATAAAAAAGTTACACTTGTAGTAATTTCTTAAATATATACAAATTAGGTTAACGTAAAAATTATTTTGGCACGTGATGCAATAATTTTTAGTATTGCCAAGTGCCAAAGAGTCATTGCTTGAAGGGTTAACCCTTTGCACTCGGAGCCATTTTAACCGTAAATTTGAAATAATTTTTCTGGTTCGCAGTATTTCCATTCTATTTAAGAAAATAAATTTTTATACATACAAAATTTATTCTTGTGACTCCTGCCAACAGTTTTACTACCTGACAATTTTTTAAATCTAAACCTTATTGTAGCAAAATTAATTTTACATGAAATAGAATAATTTTAGTGGTGCCTTAGATTCACCACTCGAGTGCAAAGGGTTAAATTCAATAATTTAGTTCACGATTATCCTAAACCACATTGATACAATTCTTCTTCCGTTGTGACGAAATTAATTTTGTTGAGCTAGTCATGGCATTCGAATCACTATAACGCGCCAGATGCTGTCTTGGACCAGTCGATTCGATTTCTTTCTGTTCTATCTCTCTTTTTCGTGGTTTTTACGGAGATGATGTTTCGGCTCGTTTGATCACGAAATAATTGACCAAGGTTTTTCGAGGTGGCTTTGTTCAACGAGGTTTAGCGAATTTCGTTCCGCGGTTTGATTGGAGGAATGGTGTCGTGATTGATAGGGGTTGGTGAGAACTTGGAGAACAATGGAGATGGGAATTTCTTTTTATTAACATTGCTTTTGGAATCTGCACGGTAATATTTTACCATTAGTGTTTTGGATAATGTTTTTCTTAAAACTCCGTTGTATGTTTGTTTCACAATTGTATGTTTCTCAAAGTGATTGCTATTCGACCCTTTCATCGTTGGCTGAATTGAAAATGTATAACAGAAAGCAGTATCTGTTTTTAATATAGAGTAGTTGTAATATCGAGTAGTAGCAACATTTAAAAAATTATGAGATGCCAGTGTATTATTCTTGTTTCATTAAAATGATTAAAGAAAGACAGAACCTTCTCCATAGTTTCGATATTTATTTTACATAAAAAATTCACAGTCTAACTGTTTCAGTTATTGTCTGCATGTTTTATGCCAGTTTAACAATTGTATTTATCTATACGATACTTCGTTAATTTAATTCATAAAATCACTTATAGATAGACACTATACAATACACACTATACCCAATTTTAAATATGTATTTCTGTTCTAATAATGTCCTTTCTTGAATTTGTTATATTTCATTTTTACATTAAATACTAGTAATACCTTGAATAATGCCTAAACGTATTATTCAACAGTATTTTATATAAATAAATATATTTTGAAGAGAAAACCTAATTGTAATACTCTTTTTACATGGATACAAAATGACGCACCCTTAAGCAGACCTTAAACCTTTTAATACCATAAGCTTCCTAATATTAATAATTCCATCTTGTCAGCCAATACTTTCACCTTAACAATACTATCTCAAGCTCTTCGTAAATATTCAGCAAAAATTCTATCGCATATAAACAACATTATTCACCAATCAGTCTTATTAATTAATATCCATAAATTACTCGATTAAAACAATATAAAAAGTATACAAAGAGATTGAAGCAGTAATCACTGCAATATCAACGACTTTCCATATCCAGTTTAATCCATGAAATAAAAATTGATTCAAAAAATTATCAATTAAATAGCCTCGGCATCGTGGAATTTCTAGGGGGTTGTGATTCGACGGAGAACGAATCCAAATGACCTCATAGTCGGCAAGCGTGAGCAGCGTGGTTTCTCGGGTAGCAGGAATGGGAGGTTTCATAGTCGCCCGGTACAATCGTTATCCAACGATCCATTTCGTTTCGTCACGTGAAACACGATCGTAACTCTCACGGATCGATCGAAGAAGTAACGAAGCTACACCTCTCTGAACCGTTACAGAAGAAGTATGAAGAGAAGGAAGAGGGGGAGGAGGAGGAGTCGATGGAACGGACGAGGACGAGGGTAGAATATACATCTCCTTTAAATAAACATCTTTCGATAAAAGATATGAAGCTTTAACTGTACATTTCAGAATCAGACGTTTCATATTGTCGACCAAACTAGTAGGCTCCAATTAGGGTAGATATTAAAAGAATTCTTGTGATTAAAATTTCTAGTTTGAATATAATTAACAAAATTTGAAAAGAAAAAGGTTTCTATAATGGGAAAAGATATTTCGGTGATTAATATAAAACGAGTTCTGAAACATGAGAATAAGTACTAAATATTACTTAATAAATAATTTTGATTTACAGAAGAAGGTAGCTCGAAAATCTATAATATCAAATTTCTATCACAATTTAATTGTAATCAATGTTTATTAAAGTCTACATCTAAATGAACAGAAAAATCATATAAAAATGTCTTTCGTATTAAATTTATATTAAGCCTTCGCTACAAATCAAATTTACAATTAAAATTGATTTAATTGATAATATTGTCTCCATTTAAAATCAATTAGATCGAATTTCTATTAAAAATCAGTTACAATATAAATTTATAAGGGAATTTGTTAAAATTTGAATCTAAATTCACATTGAAATAATTGTCATAAAATCGCCTTAATTAAATGTATATGTTAAACATTCATTATAATTAAAACATAGATTAAAAATATATTTAATTGATAATATTACCCCAATTTAAAATGAATTCAATTATTCTATTAGAAATCAATTATGATCAGAATTTATTAAAATTTAAATCTGAATAAAAACAAAAACGATATTAAAAATCTTTTCCAATTAAATTTCTAATAAACCATCGCTACAAATCCAAAATAAAATAAAAATTCGATTTAATCCATAATATTATCCCTATTTAAAATCAACTAAATAAAATTTCTATTAAAAAGCAGCAATAATAAAAAATTGTGTAAATTTAAATCTGAATATATGATAAATTCATATTAAACTTTCATTAAAACTTATAGTTACAATAAAAATTCCTTTAGGAAATTATTCGGGTTAGACACCCCGGTCGAACCCTGTACAACTCAATCATGCGACTTGCCGTGATCTTAAAACCGATTGAATTTTCCGAAACCACGTAGCAAAAGCATCTTGCTCCGATACATCTTGCCTGCAATCAAGGACGTTATGTTTCCTACAACCGTAAAAAAATATTTGTGAACCGCTACGGGAGGATGCATAGAGCAGGAGGAGGAGAACGAGGCGGAGGAGGAGGAGGAGGAGGAGTAGCGGACGCGGACGAGGGGAGAATATACGAGCAACTGAAGGAGGAGAAGCGAAAGTGGCCTCTTCTTATTTCGTGCCCAAGGGACACCCCGCTGCGTGGGGGTGGAGGTGAACCCTCTTTAGAGTATTACGAGGACCCTTACAGCAGCCTTCGGATGCCGTTATCAATTTGGGTGATTCTCAGGATTTATAATGAAGATGCAATGCTCGCGTCCGTCCTTGTTCGTCCCGCCGGTTTCGCTTCCTTCTGTTTCGGCCAGGAGGAGACAGGGTAAGAGAGATCTTCGTCATCGCGAAGCTTTGATCACCCAATCAGCGGACGGGCCTGTAGTCCCGTGTTAGTAATTACACCGGCCCGCCACCCAGGACGCCGCGTATCAGATTCGTCGAAGACAATGTCGATAATGCGCCGATAATGAGGAGAATGAAACGCGCGTGGTAGGACTAGCCGTGTTGACTTTTTTCATTGTACCGCTCCCTAGCGCGGTGAACATCTTTCTATGGGACGACTCTAATCGTCTATGGATACACACCTGATATGTGCACTTTTCTTATGGTGGAGATGCAGCTATCGATAACATTATCGGGAATTCTTGATAACTCGATCTATCGATGAAAAGATTAATTCGAGTCTAATTGACTTTAGAATTCTCGGATAAGACGAGCTGTATTATTTTATTGAACGAATAAAGAAGATGAAAAAATAACATCCCCCGAAGACAAAGCAATGGTACAGCAATTGATCACTCCACAGTAACCGGTTCCACTACCCTGTACTTATGAATTCGAGTCAATTTCAATAATCAAATTTTTATTCCGTCGAGAACCATCAGGCAAACTTTCGACTCGTTCAAAGAGAATTTGGTTGTGCACTGACTTTTATACTTGAAACGTGAAAAATTAGAGTGATGTAGCGGACTGCAGTGACCTGCATTACCTCTATTGAATATAGTGTTGTTTCTTGATTGTTAAATTATATATTTCATGGTTAACATTTAGTCGGTGTAATTAAGTTTTATGGATTTTATGGTTGTTGCTGTTGCATTTTATTGTACATTCTTTTGCTTGGAAATGATATTGATTTATTAATGTTGGAGATATTTTAAGATATTCGTTGAAAGTATATCTTTCCTTTATTCTTGTTTTATTAGGTTGCCACTAAGATATTATTTCAATATTATATTGTCAATGTACATAATTGACCACAGTAACTAGAATAAAACTCTATTAACATGAATTTAGATGGCACTTAATATTTTAAAATTAATATTGTTGTAGCTCATATCAAGACGAATTCAACTACCTAGTATACCATAACCTTCCAATGGCTTTGAAAGGAAGCAAATGAAAATTCTTACAAAAATATAACAATCAGCTTGAATGGATGATAATAACTTATATTTTTTTATTAGTCTATGACTGTTCGTCCCTTTTATTCTGGAGCAATTTGTATTATTCAACATTACACTGCCAGTTACCAGGCTTTCTGAACAAGTGATGTGACAAGTGATTTGTGTCATTATAAAAGTAACGTGTCATTTTAAACAAGTTGCTTGTGAACTGTAGCACTTGCAAGTAAAATAAAAATATGGAACTTCATTTAAAAAAACACGAAAAGCTTGAGGCAACCTTGGAAAAATAAAGATAAAAATTTCTGTTTGTTACGATGTCATTCTACATAGAAAATGATAAGTAAATGTTCCTATACATCTTTACCTTATCTTGTATAGTACAGAAATTACACCAAACCGCGCTTGCCAATGGACACCCTTTACATTTACTTACGCTTTTATTTTTAAATTATATTTCCATTAAGCACCGTTATACTTTATATATACGTTATAGTACATGCATCGTGACCGAGTAAGTAGAGAAAACAAAGGGAAATCGAACGACAATATCGTTTAAGGCGAAAAGTCGTTAATACATTCTGAAAATAGATAATGCGAAAGTGACCTTTGACAGAGCAATTAGAACGAAGAAAATGCATACTTAATGGCGAAACAGCCGGCTGCAGATTTGTAAGAGAGTTTTTCAAGGCGGATAAAGGAGTAACCTATAAATGACAAACAGTTCTATGCAACAATAGACATTATATCAAATTGATCCCATTATTTGTTCACGTTGCCACATCGTGAAGACCGAATGATAAAGACAGATCTTTCCCACAGGCTCGATAGCAGAACCTCAACTTCGCCCAAGCAACTACGGCTTTCCTCTGTTCCCTTTATTTATTCTTTCTACGATATCCTTTCATTCTCCCTACCCAAATAATAATCAAACCTGAAATCGTTTCTAATCCTTGGTTGCTTGTGTTGTCACAATTTAAACTCTTTTTACTAGATTATTAATTCACGATAAACTTCTGATTGCTTCATTCATAACTTCCACTGTACGCATAATAAGTAATGAAATATTTATAACTATAATAAAACTTTTTACATGAAAGTTTAGTCTCTCTTTATTTTATAGACTTTTATTTAAAAAATTTGTATTATGGTTATAAATATTTCTTTTCTTATTATATGAACAATGGAAGACAATACTGTCAATATTCTGAATAAAATTGTATTATTTATTGATTACTTTCCTTTGAGAATAAATTATGATGAAGAAAGATCTAATTTTCGACTTATCCTACTTTATTAGACTGTTATTTATAATTAGATGTTTCATAAAATACAAAACAATTCTACAGTCATTTAGTAAGATATTTAATATTTGTTAGCCATGAATCTTTATGCTAAATAATCTGTATCAATTCTAAGTAATACAAATAAGAAATTTCTTACTTCTTCAATCATTTTAACACGTTGAATATAAAAAATAAATATTTAGAAATTCTTTGAAAACATAACAGATTTTTATACGTCCTGTCTACATATATACTTAACACACCAATAATTCATAACAAAAAATATTTGCAACAGAAATTAGTCAGAACGCAGATTCTAAAGACTTACAATACTAAAGGATTTCTTGACTCAGCAAAAGAACAAAATCATACCAGTTTTTTAACATAATTTTATATTATACGTGTACTTAGGTAAAAGAGTACAGAAGTTATGGTTTCCGTCACGAGCGGCCAAAATATCGAATCGCTGCGGGCCGTGCGATTTCTCCGCGAAGGAAATCGGCGATTAATTGCCGTAGAATCTAATGCACCAGAAGCAATTTTCGCAAGTCAGTTGTTCTAGCCCGGGCCCGGTTCATTAGCGGCGGATTGAACGTCAGCCAACGCGAGCGTGACACGCAGCCTTTCACCGTTTCGATAATGAGCATGCAAGAAAAGCCGGGGCCTCGGCCGCACGACCGTCCTCGTTACGCCGAATGAAGGAGACCCGTAGACGTAGTCCCCGGAGGAATGAGACACGACAGGTCGCCGGACGACCCTACGCCGCGACCTCTATGCATCTAAATTGGCTGCGCCCCCATTCGTCATGCAGCGGCTCGCTTCCCCCATTGATCGCTCGCGCACACTTCGTGGGAAGTGCTGCCCGATCGTCCTACCTTTTTTGCATCTTCCGTCTCGGCATATCCTTCGGGCTGTTTCGAACGGTACACCCTGAGATCTCTCCGGTGTCCTCCTTTAGCGCGCCGCGCGATGCTACGAAATCCCCGAATCGGCGGAAAGCGATACGAAAACCTCGACCCGATCATCTACGGCGAGCGTGTCAATTATTCTGCTCGTTAACACATATTCATCCGCGTGACGAAAATTCGTCGTTTCGCAAACAATTATCAGTAGTTAAACGATGAAAATTCGTCGTTTTATAGTACAGAAAATAATTGATTCTTCTTCTTTTAATTTTAAATAAATTAAATTCTAATTTTTACCAAACAGACACAATTTTAACCAAAGATGGTATAATTATAACCATCATTGAAAAATATATGATTTTTAACAAGTTATGTTGTTTTTATATAGACAATTTTATATAGATAATGTTTTTGAGAAATTAGATAGTTTTTCTTATTCATACCGCAATTCGAATATTAAGTAATAATAAGTGATAATAAGTCTTCTATTATGGATACAATAATTTTTTATTATTTCTTAACATTTCACTTATTAAAATTTTTTGAACGAGAAAATGCGTATATCGACATTGAAATTTCTAATTGTTAAACAATTGTGACAAACAAATACTAAATACTAAATACTTATAAATACTAAAATGATTTTATTGGCTATTATTACTTATATGTTGTAACTAGTTAATTGCGATCGCTTGTAATAAAGACAAACATCTTATCAATTAATCATTGTATTTGAATATTTTAGTTTCTGAACAAAACAAGAAATGATGTACAGGTATTGTATCTACCATATGTTTTTTATAATCGCGGATCCTAAATGCACAATATAATGTTTATACAGTCTTCGAACACTACATTTTACTCAATCATCTGAATTACATTTCCGTTTCAAATGTTGTCGTGCACAGTTTTGAACGAGAATTCCTTATTTAATTTCATACTTCTGCAGCTTTCTTGCTTAGTTGTCGAATTGATGTTGACGATAATTTGGATTATTACTTCGCCATGTATTAATTCCTTTTGGACTGTGGGAATCATAGAATTCCATTCTTTATCGCACGGGAAAGGAATACCGAACTAATGAATTTTAGTGCGCCACTGACGAATACACGCAGCGGGATCGATGCTTCGAAGTCGTGAACAGTTTCCACTTTTATGACATTTGAAGACAGAATGCAGTTACATTAGATGCCGACCCAGCGGAGCGAGATCACTGGTTGCTATCGAACCTGATACATCGCCAACAAAAATCTCTCCAACTTCCCGGTCAGCGGCTATTAACAGCCAATCTTCTTCGCGTGAGAAAGTTCGGGCTTCCCTCTTTAAATATATGACCAAAGTGGACGCTAAATTCCGTTAAGTTGATAATTAATAAATGAGATAAGAATTGACACTAAATTCCGTTAAGTTGATAATTAAAAAATGTGACCAAAATTAACACTAAATACCGTTAAGTTGATAATTAATAAATGTAAAGAAATTATATAAATTTAAACGTATTATATTAGGTACAACTCTAAAAATATAAGAGAAACAAAAGTTTGTCTTGACATAACTTTAATGCATAGTGTTCACGTCAAATTTTATGTCTCATCTTTTCGTTCGTTTTATGTCTCATGTCTCGTTCAAAATAAAAAAAATTATAAAATACTCACAGTAAACTATAATCCATACATGTAAATGACTAATAGCAAATGAAATTTTCCCTATGGCGATAGCTTCAAAAATTGACGTTTTTCCACCTTTTCGAGACAAATACCACCATAGTCCGGTTAAATGCTAACCGGCAACCCGTCCAGCATTTCCGGAGGGAACGCGAAAATCTGCCAGCTGTTCGAGGTCGATCAAAAGATCATCCTCTGTCATCCCGCATAATTATCGAAATCAGCACGCGTCCCCCATCAGCGGTGGATCCCGGCAGCGGAAGATGAAAGAGCGCTCGGTCCACGGGACTGTCAGGTCTCCCTTGTCCGATTTCGACTTACTAGACACGGTTTATCGGGGCAGCATTGTGTTACGTGCGACCTAAGACAAGGTGTTTCGTTTCTCGCCCCGGCTGACAAAGGGCAGCAGTACCGGCACAACAAAGCCTCTCCGCCGCGGCGGCGATCACCGAAGACGAGCCGGGCGAAAGACGGAGCGCGCTCGTCCTCCCTTTTCCGTCTCTGTTCGTTGTCGATTCTGTGTTCCCGGTTCTGGTCGCGGCGCGTCGGCGGCGCGCGTAAAACCTTTTCTCCGGGCGAGATGTCACTTATTAATTCTCCCATTCTCTCCGAAGCCAGCGAAATGAATAGCGGGAGCTGACCGGTGCCCGGGGAACCCCGCCCCCTACGAATCGGCCGCTGGCGGAATTCTTTCGGTGAGAAAAGACAGAAGGTGGACAGGAACGAGACGTATCCCGCAGGACAGCCGGTGGAAAGGTCAAAGGATCCTCCGGCTACCTGAGCGTCCTCTTCCCTCCCGAAATCGTCAGGTAGATACGGCACAGAGCTCCTCCACGAGACCCGGTCGCCTCTTTTCACCGGGGCCGCGCGACGATTAATAACCTTTTTCTCTTTTTTCCGCTCGGTTCCATTCTGTTCTGGAAAGGGGTGATCCAGCCGGCAACGAGGAAGCTGCCGTTTAAGGAAAAACCACAAATTTTGGAGCAGCCGATGAGCGGCCTATCGAGAGGGGGGAACCATGCCTGTGGACCGTGGACCGACCGAGGACCCCCGCTGATCACTTTTCAAGAATTCCCCGATGGTACTCATCGTCTTCTACGGTGCACCTTCCAGCTTTGATATATAGATTTTCGCGAGCTGACGTCATGGGGAATTGAAACTCGTAAATCCAACGGCTGGAATGCGCTCGAGCTGGAATTTTTATACGATACTGTCCGTCATTTTCGTCGGCCTTGCTGTAACCCTCGTCCGAAACTACGGTTTTCCAACTTGACACGTTCGCTGCCAGCGTAACACGTGCGTCGTGAATGGATTACAGAGCAATGAAGAATTTATTAATAATAAGGTATTAAACGTGTAATGAAGTATGCAATTAATCACGCGATATTAGTATTAATATTCTCGCAATACTTCTCAGTACTCCCTGTTCTCTCTTTAGTCTCTCAATACTCTCACTGTCCGAATCGTTCTGTCTTCGCTTTCAATTCTCGCGCTTCTTTTGTTCACTCTTTCGCGATCGTGTCACACTCGTTCTTCGCTCTGATTGGCATTCATACAAATTAGACGAAATTCTCTAACATGTCATAATTCAGCTACTCTCACGACATCATATATTCCGACTATGTATTAAACTCGTTCGCGCGTCACTCATAATGTTCCATATCTGTTTTGGCGTGCGACGATCAAGATTTTATATTTCACATAAAGAACAGCCAAGTAATTTTGTGAATATAATTATTTGAAGTTGTAACACATAGCATGATATGGACAATTTATTTGAAATGTGTTATAAATCGATTTACAGCTCGTAAATATTAGTTAAATCAAAAAGTAATCAAAATTCGTTCGAAAGCGCACTTGGATAAGTTCCTCAACGCAAAATCGAAGGACTTCTTTAAAAAAGGAATTGAGCAACTGCCTATTCCAGACAAAAGATGTTAAAAAATTATGGAAATTATTTTGTTGATTAAAATGTAGGATTTGCTTAATAGAATCCTTTTTTAACATAAATTGTAATCCTTTGCAGTCGAACGGTGACTCTGAGACACAGCTAAAATTATTCTATTACGCTCCAAAATAATTTTTATAAGAATAAAGCTTAGATTTAAAAGATTGTTGAGTAGTGAAACTGTTGCTATGGGTCGCAAGGATTAATTTCGTACGCATAAAAGTGTACTCATTGCAGAGAATAGAAATACTACAAGCCAGGAAAATTATTTCACATTTACAATTAAAATAGCTTCGAGTGCAAAGGGTTAATAAATAAATTTTTTCGCCGATAAAGAGATGTTTTAATTACTTTTCGGTATACCTAATGTATATATTATTTACAGTATATTCATAGTATAATAAAATTAGATATTGATATTATTATTACTATTATAATTAATATATATTTTTTTTAATCAACTAGTATGCGAACCTTTAATTTTCTCGAAATAACATTAAGTGAACAAGCATCGTTTGCAAAATATACGACCCATGTTTAATTAATTAACTTAGCTCTGAAAAAATCACATTGCAAGACGTTAATTTTAGATATTGTTAATAATAGGTGTGCGTGCATTTCGAAAAGGTGGAAACGATTCTAAAAAGGTACAATTAAGGGCTAATATGCCCACAAATACTTCTTTTCTGCTGCCACGGGGGGATCAATGCTTCTATTTCAATGGCGGGTATCTCCTTTCCGCGCATTGAAGTCACCGGCGCGCATTGAAATCGCCGACAGGCGGCGCATCGTAGCACTTCCATTACGACTTCGCTTTCATTATGCAAGAATCGACCACGTAATAAATTTTCATTCTCCGTTACGCGATACCTCCGCTATCCGCGGTTCTATCCCCGCGTTCGAGAAAGCCCGCAAAAAATGTTTCATAATTCTCTATTTACGAACATAGGTAACCGGCGTCGTCACGCCTGTCCACGGATCATCAATATCAATCAAGTCTTCGGGAAACGAGGCAGCGCGAAACAATGCAGCGATCCCAGGCTTTGTCGAGCAGAGCTGAGTAACCTTTCGCATAAATTGAAACAAAATTATCCAGGAAACCGAAGACGTTTGTTTAAAAATCTCGATTTCGTATATTATCTGATTACGTAACGATATTGCTGCGCGAACTATCTGGTTTATAGCGTTGAGTAATTAAATAAATAATTCATGTTTTATCAGGAGAATTTTATTCGGTGGTTTTATTTTGTTTAGTGCTAAAATTGTTTAATATTTATGCTAGGATTCATACGTTACTTATTTATACAAATTATTTATAAAAATTGCTTTTCTCCGTCACCTATTGTTTTTTAAACATCTGACTTTAGAAAGCAACGAAATGCTTAGATGTAAACAGCTTTTTATGTTTCTTACAATGAACATAATTCTCTCAGAACATTACGTATACATGTACTATATTTTATCATTCTTTATTATTACAGCTATTATTATTACTATTATATTGAATTTTTCTAGAGAAATTAAAATATCATTTCGCCTGTTAAAGCTAATAACATAAATAAATCGACGAATTCTAATTATATAAAAATCACAATTATATTCTCACATTTTCACCAGTCCATGCTCCGCCTACTTCACCATACCATCAAAGTACAAGTCTACTACAACTAAAGTAACGTTCGTTATCACCATGCCAATCGAAGAAATGAAAGCAATCGTTGCAAGCCGAGTAAAAAATCGCTTTTCCCCAACGTGCCGCCACGAACGTCCACGAACGTGGTGCAGGGGCCCTCCGATGGGGTTCGCCGTAGCTCGGTCAGCAGAGAGAGAGCCACTAAATCTCCATAAACAAATTTTCTCGCGCAATTTCGCACAAAGGGGCGCGCAGGACGACGACGCGGCCGGTCGGCCGGCGAGATTTACGATATTATTCATTACTTATTTCGAGAAAGAATGGAGCAGAAGAAAACGAGGGAGAATAAGCTGAAATATATCTCTTTCGCCACTTTTGACGCGAGCCGACGCAGCCGAGTAGCAGCGAGTATAATCGAGAAGCAGGTAGTCGTATATCGGGCCCGGATGAATAATATTGCGGGTCCTGGTGATCGTGTCCGTGGAAAGATGCATATACGTTGAGGAACGAGGGAAGAGGAGGAAGATCGCTGGGAAGCGAGGGTGTCGCGATACCCCGCTGGGCGCTGATGGAGCCCTGGGTCCTAGGGGTCCCGGGTGCACGATTTCGGTAATTAGCTTTTTCGTTCAGTGCCAATTACGCCGCGACTGATTTACATACGCCCGGGACCTGGAACCCGCTCGACCGATACCACCGACGCGACTAATGAAGGCAGCTTTCCTATTTGACGGATGTCTCCCGCATATTTGATAGCGCGGCAACCGCACGCTGGACAGCTGGCCTGGGGAAAATAGATTTTTGAGATAGTCTGTACCTTCTCATACAAAACAGAATTTGGCAATGGAGTTTCCTTGAAATGATAGTTATTTAACTGCGTAATATTTATATGTGATTGTTAAGGTTATGTTATTCAGGAAACCGAAGACGTTGTTCAAAAATCTAGATATCATATATTAACTAGATTTGCAACAATATCGCAGCCTTGTGCGAACTATACGGTTTATAGCGTTGAGTTAATATTCATATGTGATTGTTGTTTTCCAAAATATTTATTTACAGTTCTGTTTTACATGAGGAGATACAAATATTTATGTTTCGTTTAATATTTCAAAAATCTTTTTTTTCTCTACTCTGGTGGGTTAAAATTATAAAACAACAAATAAGGCTTGATTTTTTGAAGTAATAAGTATTGTTTAACTTTTAGCTGTACTTCAATAAGTCAGACTTGTAGGGGATATTTCTAATGATAATCTGTTAGATGTGGATATTGTTTCATTATTTTAAGTTAGGAATAAAGCGTATTCTCTTGTTACTAATATTTAAACGTTCAAGTAGACGTAAATATATAATAATAAATATAGAGTTTCGTTTTTCTAAGAAATTATTGCGATCGAGAAGCTTTTAATTATTATAATTTTAAAGAAAATGGTACGGCAAGGGGTTAAATGAATTTTCGTAAATAAATTATATAATTCCTCTGACTTTCTAATACTCCCTCATTTGTTCTCTTTAATGAAATTAATATATTAAAAACGCACTTTAATATTCTATAATTGAAAACGATTCTTTTGATACAAATTTACGTTAAATATTAAAATACTATTGATCGGTACTCTGGAAATTCTCTATTTTAAAAACACAAATGTGAATGTTATTAATTACAAGGTGATTAATTAAATTTACATTACATTAGTGGTCAGTGACCTTAAAAACCGCAATACAAAGCGTTTAAAATATTATAAGCATGAAAATATTAAAAAGTACCAAGAAAGTTGGTGTAATAATTTCAAATTGTTCAAACTATTAGCGAAAGAAGGAGAATTTAACACAATCTACTCACAATTAAATACCAAATAAAAGAGATTAACATGGCTAATAAATAGAACAAATAGAATTACCACAACATAGTATAAACAATTCATTAAAAAAATTGAAAACAACCTATTTCATAGCAATTATTCTCTAACTATATTTTACACTAAGTAGTAAAATATGCTTACTCTAATCACGATTTCTAGAAAACCTATAAAAAATCGTAGACTATTTAAACAACGTACAACTATAAAAACAAAATTAATATAACAAGAACCACAAAAAGAAGAAATAAGAAAAGAAACACAACAGAAAATATACGTGTAGTTCGGAGACCTGAAATGGCTTCAGCTACCTTACGCTGATATTGGCACTTCCCACTCGTAATTTAAATAACACGACAGCTAACGCGTGAAAAACTCGTTGCAGCAGATTGCCCGGCCCATATTCCATCACATTACAGCGTCGTAAACGTTAGCTAAATTGGCAACAACTTTTCAAATACCTATAATTTCTGAAGAACCCGCGTTCTCTAGCTGGAAGCAAATCAGCTGCGCCGGTGCTCGGCGCGCAGTTACGTGATATTTCAGGTATACATATGCATATATTGGAAGCAGTCGATCGACCTGAGCCGAAACGGGACACAGTAGGGCAAGTGCCACTCAAAAACGGTAAAAAAATATGTCCCATACGACGTCATATATTTTCCTCAACTATTTTAATATTTTATGATATGATTGAATAAGTTATAGAACGAATGATAATATTTTATAATGGAGGATTAAAGAGGATGTTTTAATAATAACATCCTCTGATAATATTTTTAAATCAAAATTTAATTAGAAAATATAACAGTTAAATATATGTAGATGTTTTAAAATCAATTTACTATTTTAAACGACTAATTTACAGCCAATGTAAAATAATTAATAAATAAATAAAAACAACGTTGCCAACATTGATTGACGATAACCCTGCAAACAATCATCGTCACAAAGATTACTTTAAAGTGCTACAACTTTGGCAAAAAAAAAATCGCAGTCACGTTTCCTCTTGTTTAAATTAAAAAGAAAAAACTACACTTTATTCAGTTGCAATCGACGTCACCGGAAAGAAATTTTACAAAGTTGGTACATTTAGTCAAACTAAACAATTTTTAATATGACAAATATGGACTCATATTTGAAAGATTACAATATTGAGGATGCATCGAACTTATCATAAAGTAGGGACTTCAAGCTTTAATTTAAAAACAAAAATCATTATCCTATTGTCGTCACGAAGTTATCGTCTGTCAATGTTGATGATAAAAATAAAAAACAATTTTACGAAAACGCGATCCATATGTTCAGTTAACAATGCGTGTAGGACAAGTGGTATTTTTTAAATTTTCAAGGCCATTATGGAACGTCTCTTTTCACCGCGTTTCGGTGCCTCTTTGGCCCACTGTGCGACGTCGGGTTTCCGTGAAAGCGGGCCCCGTGGCTGTCGATTTCGTGGGGTAAATAGTTACCAGAAAAGAAGGCTGCCACCGGGTCGCCAGGGACGGCGGTGCCCCGCTGCGTAAAATTGTCTTTTGCCTTCCGCTAACCGCGGACTCGCCTCGGACCCGAACCGTGTAATTATTCGAACGCTCGTAACTTATATCCACGTCATGCGGCCGGAGCAGATAGCCCTCGAAAGAATCGAAGATAGCGGATCGCTGCTCTTTTCTTGCTTTGGGACCGAAATTATTTAGCACCTGACTCACACCGGCGCGGCGCGCGCTCTTTTGTTCCTCGTTTTCTCGCTCCTTCCGGCTACGCGGACCAAAATACGTATCTCCTTATGGAGTTCACGCTAGGCCTAGATCTCGGCGAATATTCTGGTCTACGTTCCATTCGCGCGTAAAGATGTCGTGCACGATGACGGTAATGCGGCGGCGACCGTCAACGGAGCTACTAAATTCTGGAGTTAACATTCAATTTCTAAACTGTAACATTTGTCGTTTTCTCGACTGTGTTGCTGTCGATGTAGATGTGCGCCTTCTTTATGTCGTTCGTGTTAAATACTTATGAGCAGTCCGATCCGAAATTAAATGTTGCGAAATGGAAATCGTTGTAGTCTGTTTCTGTTTTGTTTTTTGGTCTGTGCTTTTTATAATCTTCTGTTTTGTATTTTCATTTGGTAATACATATAAATTACGTAATCGTGTATTTTATATGTGAATTGTATTTTTGAGATCATTATTTAAGATAATCAATTGGTTCTTAACTATAAGTAAATTTATAAACAATATCTGTACTAAAATGGTAGTCGCAGGATTTAGTTTCTGATTTGTATATCATAGCTTCTTAGTTAAGATAACTAATTGTTTGCTGCCGTTACTTATAAGACAAAGTATCGATAACTCTTACTAATTAGGTACTAGCATATTCTGTTTATACTTGTATTTTATAGCGTTTTAGTTGAAACAATTAATTTCTTTTTAATTAGAAAGCAACATAATCTTGCACCTGACTTATTGTGTTTTAGTAAACGTCTATTCTACAGTATTTTATTTAGAATAATTACTTTTTACTTTATTATAAGAAAATATAAGCTAAATGTATGAAAGAAGGAATCGTGTATTAATATTGTATTAACTATTATAAGCAAACTATGAAAAGCTATTGAAGATTTAGATAAGAATAAAGGATTGATAAGTATACTAACTCTTTAATTTTTTATAACGACCCTTACATGTTTTTCACATATTTCTACATATACATTGTTGTTCAAAGTAATGTATAAACTAAGGATTTTTATATAAAATCAAAATCATGTGCATTAATTGAAGTACATAGAAACTAAATAGACATTTATTTATCTTTCTAATCATTTTTATAATAGAAATTGAAATTTTTTCCTAATAGAATTTTTTAATTCTTTAAGTACTTATTTATCTATACATTTTTGTCACGAATGCATAAAATCTTATTGAAAATGTTATTATAACTGTTATTGTATATAATCATACTAAAATAGAAGAGTACGTGGAAATGTTACACTTTTAATATTAACTTTGAGAATTGATACACTTTTAATCTAAAATATACTGTAGAAAAATATATTGTAGGGAATATTTTAATTAGCATGAAACAGCGTTAGTGTCTTATTCTTATTTCGTAGAAGAAATCGTTGTTAATATGATAAAATAAACATAATCTACGTCTAGAAATTGCGTCCACAGTAGAATAATACTGTTTGGTGCAGACAATTTTGATTCCAATTCTCATATTAAATACTTAAAATTTCAAACACGTTTATATTCTAAGAAAAACAGTACATGATATTAAATCAACGAATCTAATAACAATAAAAATATTGTACTATGTTTGAATTTCAGTAACATAGTTATTATGAGATGATGCAATTCGTAATTAATTAAAAGCCTGAACTAGTTCAACTTGGAATCGACCATTAAAGAACGTCTTGTAAAATAGAAGGAAAACAATGACACGAACTGTATATTAACACAAAATTGAAACAAATAAAAATTACGAGACGGTATAGATTTATATTAAATATCACAGAATGATTTAAAAACTAGAGGGAAGAAACTCATAGAGTAATCAATGATAGTAAAAAAAAACTGCGAAATCAAATTAATAAAATAAAGAATGTTTAATAAAATAAATCAAAATAAACCATCCAAATTCTGTTTTAACGTCTGGTAAATCATTATTAAAAAACGATGCGGTATCAAATCAGCCACCAAGGAATTCCTTCGAAAATAAAACGGGGACAGGACTGTACAATTAACATTACATTTAAGCGAATAAAGATTACGAAACGGCGAAGTTTTAAATTGCATATTACAGAACGTTTTATCCCGTTTTCGGGGTAAACGAGGGAAAGGAAGACGATAAAAAAAAGAAGAGATCGTCGAAGCGGCTTTCAAGCACTTTCTTACTTGTTAGCCGATCATTAATTTCACGGGGCAACTGCTCGAAAAAAGTAAATTAAAGCGCCGCGATGTTCGCGTTAATTCCGGCTCGTTAATAACTCCCAGGCATTGCGTCATAAACTCCGGATTTTTACAAGAGTGCTCGCCGGCCCCGGTGCACGGGGTGGACGTAATTGCTGAATCGTGAATGAATCCTGAGTGTTCCGCGGCAGATTCACAAGATCATTACGGCCTTGCGAGACACCTTCATCGGGCCCTCGCGAGGATAAAGACGGGCCCCGCTGAAATTTCTACGCGACTTTTCATGCACCGTTCATCAGCGACGACGGAAATACACTTCTCGTTGCCGCGAAGAACATGTGATGGCAACACGTGAACGTAATACACGCTGGATTTTGTACAAAAAAGTGAAACACGGGTACGCGCGGTATAAATTAGACGACCAAATACTTGACCCCGCTGCGATGCTCGAGCCTTCTTCGATTTAATCGAATTTTCATCATGTGGCCAAACGAGACTCTTCGCTTTACGTCGCTTCTTTTATATTTGATATTAAGAAATTATGTTTTCCATTCTATGAATACGTCATGTTTATCTCGATTACATTGTGTTTCAGTTTTATGCAGTTGGGAGATATCTTATTTTTGTGCAATTACGTTGCAATTAATTTGGCACAATTTCGTCACATTTGATGTTTGTAGAATAACGTTACGTTTATCTCCGTACAATTAGGTTATGTTCATTGTTGTACAATTAGGTAATACGTTGCGTTAACCTTTGCAATTATATTATCTTTACCTTTGCACAATTACTTATTTTATATTAATATTTATTTGTACTTATTTATTACATTTATTAATTTATATATTCATATTTATTTTTATGCAATTGTGTTACCATTACTTTTGTATAATTACATTACATTTTATCTTTGTACAATTTCGCTCCATTCTATCACTATACAATCAGGTTACTTTTACGAAATTACATTATGTAACCTTCATACAATAACTTTTTAAATTAACAGCATCAACATTTTTAATTTGTTCTACTATTTCAATAAAAACAAATAAAACATTTCTAGCGTGTTTTATACTTTTCAATACATACATAAAAGTTGGTCATCTATTTTGATAGTTATAAAGTAAATTTATTTATAATGATCTAAGATAACTATAATTAAATTGTGTAATATGTTTCTCTAATCAAAGTTACTAACACATTCTGTTAAAGTTACTTCCAAAGAACAATTAAAATCAAGATTATAATATAATTAACTCCAAGTGGGAAACAAAAATAAATTGACAAATGCCGGAAATAATTGTTTCGAAACTATGTATCAAAATTTTTATTAATATATTATCTTGAACAAATGCAACACAAGTATAATTTCGTTAAAATCTGCGCGAATCGTGTACTTAATAATTACATAGCTCAGTATATACTTAAGTACACATAACTCAGTCATTCTTAATAATTAACAATAACCCAGAGGATCTCGCTATAAATTAAAAATATAAATAACAACGGATATTATACCAAAAAAACGGTCGAGATAAAAAGTAAATGGATCTATTGTCCGAGAAGTAACAGTGAATTATAGCCGCGATCGGTACATTTAATATCAAAGCAAATTAAAAGCTATCATTCAAGAACCGCCACGAAAGGAAAAAAAAAGAAGGACTGGCACGCGGCGGAGTCTACCGCAAAATAAAAGCCGCAGAACGGCACAATGGAGTGTCTATTAAAATTTTTATTCCGAGGCCCGGCGAACCGAAATTAATGTATTCGTGAAGCCATCAAAAAATTGCCATCAGATCCAGAAGACCATTACGTCCCCGCGAAACAAGTTGATGAAGCTTCACGACCAGCTGAAACTTCCAACCAGGTTTTCAAGCAGCGTTCCGTCCGCCACGCTAGAAACACCTCTCGTTGGCGTCGGCCCGAAGAAAAGGTAATTACCGGTGAATTCCCGAGGTCTTCTAGGCTAGATGAGGCCATCAATGCACAGCGGGGAATCGCGACACCCTCGTCTGCCTTTCTACCTCGTCCCCGCGAGGGTAGCGAGAACCCATATTACTCATCCATATTTCGCTATCGTTCTCCCTCCATCCACCGTGGCTTCTCCTTGCCTACGCCTCGTTGGTTTAAGGCCAATGGACACTGATTATGCGACCGCTGCGATCGCGTCTCGGCTTTTCAACTGATTTACCATTAATGCGCGGGTAATATTGATTGATCGTCTCGTGCAGTCGGTTTTTAGGTAATCGATCGTTTAACTGTGCGTTACGCTTCACTTTGGTCAACATTGTTTCCAGTTTTACGTCGCGTTTGCAACTGTGTCGATAGTTTTCTGACGCTGTGACTTTATTTTTGACTATCATAAACAAAGCTGAAATTGTTTCATGTTGAAAGGTAATTTAATTTTGATACTGTGAATAAGTGAAAATTTGCTGTAATAAGTCAAGTTTCAAAAATTGATGATGCTGTGCACGAGTTATTAAAATGTTCTTAAATAATATAATTTGCATGCTGGAAGATAAGATCGTTTTCATTTTTGTAAAATATGAAACAAAATAATTTGTATACAACTCAAATTGGAATAAGAATTTCCTCGATTAAATAGAAAGACACGTTGATTGCAGAATCGATCATGGAACAGATATTTTGTTAATTAATATTATAATTGAAATATTGTAACGTATTATTTATTTAATAATATTGTGACGATATGATATATAACAATATTACTCTGATCGTGAACCAAAGATAAAATAAAACAAAAATACTTTGTCAAGTAATTAATTAGATTATTATGAAGAGAATTCAACACTGTCTTTTATACTGAATGATTGTAGCGATAATTATTTCTTGTATTCAATACTAAATCTTTCATACAATATTTCTCATAAGATTATAATACTGACGATCTAATACCATCGATTTTCATATTGTTTGCTCAATTTGTGAATAATATTACATTTATCATATTATTTATTTGTACTTAATAATTTTTTAAATGAAACGAGACAACTTTTGTTTCTTATATATCTTCAGCTATAATATTAGGTTAGTTATAATATGAAACGAACGAAATAAAACATAAAATTTCAAAAAATAAAATATTTCATTTTATTAATCCAAGATAAAAATTCAAATATACAATAAATTACTTTCTCTTGTGATTCTTGACTTGAAAATAAATGGTAAAAGTGGCTAACATAACGTGTTACGAGATAACATAAAAAATCATAACTAGGTTTTAATATTTGGACTTATTTAAATTAAAAGTACTTCGATCGTTTATATTACCAAAATTGTTAAATTTTAAATAATTTAGTACAATGAAAGTATTAGGTTGGTGCATATGAAATGTCGGATGTTTACGTAAATATATAAAACTGTATATCTTTTTTCAAAAGCTGTTGATTTAATCAAAATATGCCCCGTTTGCTTTGCTACACCCTTTTCAACAAGATATCAATACAGAAATGCCTGTCTTAAACAAATTCTGATCTTTCGAATTAATAAACTCAGATATGGAATATTTCAGAGTGTCTTCATTTATATACTATTTAGCCCGTAACAGCTCGGGCAGATTTTGAGCAGTTTTAGGACAATGTTGCCATTACACGTTGTTCGGCTGAAGAAAGTGACAGCGACCTGTCATAAATAATGTCGGGATTAAGAGAAATAGAACGAACCCTAGCATGAAAAACGTAAACACTTGAGTTTTTCTTCTCTGACGTCAGCTCTCCTACGTTGCCAGTAGGTTCGCCCTCGGCGCGTGGCTGTTCTATTGCCCACCGCGCGAAGCATGTTGAACAGCTCTGAATTGTATGATTCCAAATTGAGACTAGTCACAACCATAATCACGCGCTCGCATTTTACCGCATTTTCGTAACTTCCCCACTACCTCTCGGACGTTAGAGACTATTAACCTTTTGTGCTCGAAGCCACTGCCACTGGAAATCTGAAATAAATCTTCTATATTTTATAAAATTTTATATTTTACTTCATCTAATTTCGCAACTGTTTTGTACGACGTATGCGTGGTTTTTGTGGGCTAAACAGTATGTAAATGGAGACAGTCTGAAAAATTCCATATTATAGTTTATTGAACCGAAAAATCAGAATTTCTTGAAGACGGACATTTATGAATTAAACTCGCGTTGGGAAAAGTGTATTGAAACAAATGGGGCACATTTTGATTAAATTAATAGCTTTTGAAAAAAGATATGCAGTTTTATATGCTCGCTTAGAAATCCGACATTTCATATGCACCAACCTAATATTTCGTTCGACAACAATTAATTAAATAAATAAAATTTTCCGAATTACGGCACAAATATTTTCTGTGTGTTCTGAAATAAAATACTATATAAAATAGTATCTTAAAAATTGTTTAGAATGTATAAAATATTTTATTTTCAAAAATATATACTTGAACTATGACACAAATACTTGTATTGTTCTGCAAATAAAGCACAATTTGAAACATTATCACACAAATTTTCGAACAAATAAAATATTTTACATCGAAGAATGGACGGATGATCTTCGTAAATATGTATTTACTATACGCCATTCAGAATGCTCTTTCACGCAGCTCTTCATACAGCCGAGTCACTGAAAATCTTATTAATAGGCTTCTGGTAGGTAAAGTGTTAATAAATCATAAAGAGAACGAGCGGCCGAGAGATCGGAAATTATGTCGGATCTCGACCGGTTCGTTTCGGTAAACATCCTCAGTGTGAATTGGCCTTTATATATATATATCTCTAGCGATCCTTATGGTGGCCATAGAGAAGAGAGACCGAGAGTGCCGTCCTAATTCTTCTGCCGTCACGCGGTTTTATGATACCGACATAAAATTTGGATTCCAACGCGGGACACGAGCGAAGCTCTCGCGGAGGATGATCGCCTCCTTAATTATATCGGCGGAGCCCTTCCTCGATATCGCTTGTAATTCAGCGAACATCGTCCGAGGATTTATGGGGATCTCCTGCTAGACGATCTGTCCTTCTCCCCGTGTCCCGGGCGGCCTCGTTTTTCGTCAAATTCGATGGATTTAAAAGGAGCCCGCCGAGACATATATCCTCCGGGCTGTTAATTATGGTTATTAGTCGCGACGTGCCGCAATGGTAAAACTGTAAGCTTTCTAACGACTCGGAATATATCCCGACAGAATGCTGAAACCTATTGTGATTTCCATACGAAGAATTTGATTTCACGATTTCGAATGTCCGACGTTCCTCGGGAAATACATTTTTCGTTGGAGTTATTTAACCCCTTACCGTACTTTGACGAGTCCGACTCGCGACGGAAATTACTAATAATAAATTACTAAGTATGGATGTTATTCTGTTCTTTGAAATTGGAATAAAATTGTATTCCTTTGTTATTAATATTTAAGCATTCCAGTAAATTCAGGCACGGAATAAACGCTAATGTTCTGTCCCTTCTAAGAAATTATATTAATTAAAAAATCACCAATCGCAGTGACTGTGAAGAAAATCGTACGTCAAAGGGTTAAAACTTTTTGTCAGAACTCGAAGCACGGTGACCGAAGTAATGATAGATTCGTCTCCTTTCTGGATTTTGGAAAATGTCTGCGGATTGTCAAATCATTTTAAGTCAAGGTTAATTATTTTTATAATAAAATGAGTTTTTTCAAAATTCTGAATTGATAGATAGAATTTTTTGATTGGATTTAGAGTCAACGTGTCAAAATCTGTGGGAAATAATCTATAATGTGTAATTAAAACATCGAACTGTATATCGAATTAAATAAATCAGAATTTTGTTGGAATATTTAAAATTTAATATAAATTTTCGATCATTCCCTCTATTTTTCTCTCATTCTGCAACATTTTAGCTTTAATATAAGGACACCATCGCTCTATGTTAAAAGTTCTTTGACTTTTATGAAATTTCATAAGAAACAATAGGGGACTAACTAAATATTAAGTTTTCTTCTTAATTAAATAATTTACAATTCCATTTATGATAGTTTTTTAAACAAGATACAAAAATATTAAGTAACCTTAAATTTTTGTAATGTTGATATAATAACCACATTAATAAAAATTATATTCTTTAAATAATGTATTTCATTAAAGATACAACAAATCGCTTACTAATAACAAAAGACAGAAATTTTACTTAAAAAACACTGTTGTATTACAAAACTGAGATGAATCTATAATTTCGATCACTATTTAAGAATATTATTGTAATAAGAATGTCAGTTACTAAATAGAAACAATCGTAACATAAATTAACGATAAAATATAATTATAATGTTAAGCTATAAATAAAGAAAATAATGTAATAATCATATTTAAATAGTGGCATGAAAGTTCGAAAAATAAGACTTATTCTTTCTATGAAACTAGTAACAAAATTTTTTAATTAAATAAATTGATAATAGATTATTGTATCTTAACCTATCAAACATTATAAATTACATTTAATAATTAGTTTTTATTTGCTTACAATTATTAACGTGTTATAATGCTTCACGTAGAAAACAACTAGAATGTCATAAAATTCTTGAGAAATAATAATTTGTCAATCTAATAATAAGATTAGAATAAATCGTAATATTTTGTAACATTATTGTCCCAATTTATGCTAAAATTGTTCGCAAAATTATATAATGTTCTTCAATTTCATTGTAACACAACCTAGAATCAGTTAAAATTAAAATTGTTCACAATATCCTCCAATATTCCATAATTTCATTCTAACTCAAACTAGAGTCAATTAAGATTAAAATTGTAAAAACAATGAAAAAGAAAATTGTTTATCAGAATGAAAAATCACACGCGTCCTCCGCTAAATTACCTTATCCATTTATACAAAAGACGTTCGTCGAAAATTTTCAACAATACCTTGTATCCGATTGTTCCAACACCTCTCAACCCTTACCGGCGCGCAGATTGCTGCACAAAAGGGTGCCAGAAACGAAAACATACGCCACGATAAGGCGCGCGGGGAGAGGGAGGGGCCGAGAAAAGGGTGGAGCAGGCTCATATCCACGGAGGTCATCGGGCTTCAAAGAGACAATTAATGTGCTGGGAATACAATGGCGGACGAATGGTCCATTGTCAGGGCTGCGCGAGAGGAGAGTGTCCCTGCAGCGTCTTGGTCACTTCTTTTCGGTACTGCCGCCATCTCCACAAAGGTGCACCGAGTGAATTCGAGGTGAAGGAACAGCAGAAAAGGGGACGCGTATCTATTGACCAAAGAATCATCCGACAAGTGCCGTCATCTTGTTCGGGGGTGGCCGAATGAATGGAGGACTTGCTGGCAAACTTTCGTCTATTTCGGGGAGAATGAGAATTAGTTTGTGCTCGAACTGGTGTATAAAAATCAACCAATTTTTACGACAATCGTATTTATGTTAAAAATCTGTTACAATTTTAGTTTCTGTTGAAAACTAATTATAATTTTATTAAACTACAATTTCATTTTCTATTAAAACTCTGCTATAATTTAATTTAATATTCAAGATCTATTAGAATTTTAACTTTCATTCAAAATTTATCATAACTTTATTAAAAATCCACTACGATTTAAGTTTTTATTAGAAATCTATTTCAATTATGTCATTATTGAAAATCTATTACAACTTAACTTTCTATTAAAAATCGAAGACAGTTAATCAAATTCTGAGTGATCTTTTATCACAATCAAAATTATTCATGTTCCCTTTCAAATCGTTGTCACACAGAGGAAGAAAAAAGCAATAAAGACGGGGTTGAGCGGTTTAACATGGCGCTCAATGTGGTAAACTGATAAAGCTGGGTAAAAATCAATAAACTTTTGACAATCGTGAGATAAATAAAAGATTTTGTAAGTTAAAGGTGGAATGTTGCGGCATAAGGAAACAGAGAGACAGAGTGAGACATTTTTTATTCAAATAAGGAAGAACAAATAAAATTGTAATCGTAAAATATGTTCAAAATATTATACGAATATAATTGTTTCCAAAGAATTTATTTAAAATATTGTACTAACACAATTTGCTCCAAATATTTCTTCAGAAACAATTGTACTTATATTATTACTCAAATTAAATTTGATTCAAAGAATTGATTCGTAATATTATCCGAATCAAATTCCATTAATTCTGAAAACCATCATTTTACTAAATAACAATTTCATTTCATATTTCTCCTCCCTTTTTGAATTTGTTAATTATCAGATTTCCCAAAATTCATGCACCTTCTTTCCGAAACTTTATCAAACTACACCAAACGAGTCTTGTACATTTCGCTCGGGTGCGCACGACTCTTTTGGTCGTCGCTAACAGGGTTAAGCTGAAGACAAACGCGAACAAACCGCGGCGATAAGAATCGACGTAAACCTAGTTTCAGCCGATAATTACAGAAAACATCATGTCGTAGGAACGGCGCATCCTTAAGTGTCGTTTTCGAGTCACGGTCACGTATGAGCGCTCATTTAGACGGGGCCATTCATCCTCGAGACACTTCTCTTGTCCGGCGTCTCGGTGAGCGCCGGCTGATACCTCTCTCCCTGTCTATCATTTTCCCTTTAGACTGGCGCGGTCTTATTCGAAATGGAACGAAACAAATTACTCGCGTTGTCGGGGACACGCGCTCTTTTCGAGAGCCGCTCCGTGTCCGTTCCCTGTGTCCCACCGCTTTCTCTCC